>NW_019174062.1:0-80365 GCF_001642475.1 Fonsecaea monophora
CTAACGAGGGTTAGAATCTTGCCATGTACCCCCGCCCGAGTTCTTTCCCCACGTCCGCATGAACTTTGCAGAGCATTTGTTGGACATCGAGACGCTGAACAAGGTCGCACTGTACGCGGTTTCGGAGGGATGCGAGGTCATCAGGCCGGTGACCAAAGCCGAACTTCGAGAAATGGTCAAAGCCATGGCCAGCGCCATGGCCCAGGCCGGGGTGACGGTCGGTGATCGAGTCGCCGCCGTCATTTCCAATTGTCTCGAAGCCATTGTCGCCTGTCTCGCCGTCTTGAGCTTGGGTGCCGTCTGGTCCACGTCTTCGCCTGACATGGGCGTCGAAGGCATCATGCAGCGACTGAACCAGATCGAGCCGAAGGTGGTCATTTTCGAGAGCTCGGTCCAGTATAACGGAAAGCGGCGCCCTCTGGTTCAAAAGTGCGACGAATGTCTCGCCAGATTACGCAAGACGAGAAACTTCGAGCTCGGTATCGTGATCGTTCGGGAGATCCCATACGCAACCAAAGGCAAGACCAATGTTGTCTCGTGGAGCGAATTTGTCAACGGAGCTCCAGAGAGAGAACTCACTTTTGCCCAGTTGCCATTCAGGCAACCCGGATTTATAGTGTATTCGTCTGGCACGGCAAGTCTCACATTCGGGACTTGGGTAATATGATGTTGGCTGACGTGGACATAGACGGGTGCTCCAAAGTGCATTGTCCATAGTGCATGCGTGAGTCTAATTCGACTTGGGATTCGACGCCTAGAATTGAATTAACGCTGACTCGATTGACTCTGGCAGGCCATATTGTTACAAATCAAAAAAGACTATATGCTCCATTTGGATGTCAGACCGGGCGACACCATCTACCAGTATACTACCGTGCGACATGCCCTGAACAAAACATTGTCCAAAGACTCTCACTGACACATCTTAGACCGGCTGGATCATGTGGGCTATGGTTCTCTGTGGCCTCTCATATGGGGGCAGCGTTGTGCTCTATGACGGGTCTCCGCTCTATCCTGACCCTCTTGTCACGTTGCGCATGGTGGAGAAACTCAAGTACAGGGGTATTGCGCACAAGTCAATCAAACCCTTTGCTGATCCTTTATCGACAGAATATCATTATTCGGCACTTCCTCAAGGTTCTTGACCGACCTTCACGACAAGCACC
This sequence comes from Fonsecaea monophora, assembly GCF_001642475.1. NCBI lineage: Eukaryota > Fungi > Ascomycota > Eurotiomycetes > Chaetothyriales > Herpotrichiellaceae > Fonsecaea > Fonsecaea monophora. Next base: position 1,167 of record NW_019174062.1, read on the forward strand.
TCAATCCCAGTAAGCAGAATTCTCACTTCGTAAGAGGGAGGCTTGACTGATCTCGCAGGGGAAACGATTGATTTAAAGAGCCTACGAACAGTCTCTTCGACAGGATCCGTCCTCCCAGCCAAGGTGTGCGAGTGGTTCTACGATGCTGGATTCCCGGAAAAAATCCATCTCGTGTCTGGTAGTGGAGGAACCGACATGGCATGCTCACGTAGGTCGGCCGAACCCAGACATTCTCTGTTCATTCGAGCTGACTTCTGTCACACACAGTTGTCCTAGGTGACCCTACTAGCCCTTTGTATTCGGGAGAAATTCAAGTGCCAGCCCTGGGCATGGCTGTTGATATCTTGGACAGCACAAAGGACTATCCCGTGTCGATCAAGAACACTGGAGAACCGGGAGAGTTAGTCTGCACCCAACCATTCCCCTCTCAGCCAGTTCTCTTCTGGGGCGAGAAGGGCATGGAGAAGTACAGATCAGCCTATTTCGACCGATTTGGCGACAAGGTCTGGACACAGGGGGATTTTGTCTCGTCGTCGCCCGCTACAGGTGGCTTTACTATGCTAGGCCGATCGTAAGCTCTTCCGCCTACTACCTCCCCCCTCCTTGCATTTTTTATTCAGACTGACGTTTTCCCAAGTGACGGCGTACTCAACCCCTCAGGTGTCCGATTTGGCTCGGCAGAAATCTACAACGCGGTGAGCCAGTTCCAGGAGTTCGAAGACACCCTGTGCGTGGGTCAGCGTCGGCCGCAAGATTCGGATGAGCGCGTCATACTCTTTATCAAGATGAAAGACGACCGGCCTCTTCCCAAATCCACCATTGTGGCCGTTCGGTCTGCCATTGCGACCGCCCTGAGCCCCCGCCACGTGCCCAGCTTCATCTTCCAGACCCCCGAGATCCCCTACACGATCAACGGGAAGAAGATCGAGTTGGCCGTCAAGCAGATCGTCTCGGGTCAAAAGGTCACACCGTCCGGGGCGGTGGAGAACCCTGGCAGCTTGGTATTCTACGAGAAGTTTGCCAAGGACGAGTACTTGAAGGAGGACAATGGCAAAATATACTCGAGCAAGCTCTAAACCTGAAGAGAAAAAAATGGGTATAAGCCGTTTGGTATCTTCGATTTCCTGAAGAACCTGTGGGGCTTGAGATTGGGGGGACGTGGTCAAAGTTGGAAGCGGTCAGACAAGCAAAATCAAGAATAAGATGGTCATTCGGTAGATCAAGGGCCTGCAATACATCTTGTAGAGACAATTCGTCGCAGACGTAGGCTTCACTACATCAGCCACCTCCACCGCTTTCGGCTCCGGAGTCTTCGATCTGCGAGAGTCGACAAACACTTCGCAAGAGAGACTATTCTAATAGATCCACCCCTAGATCATAATCGCTTGCTACCCCCTTTACCTTCGCCCGCTCAGTTTCCTTGCAGTGCCTTGACCAGCGGTGCAGAGTCCTGCCGTAGAACCAAGTTCGTTAGTTCCCGTGTCCAGAATGGCCCAAAAAAGAAGAAGGGAATAAAGAAAAACGTACCGCCCAAATTTGGTAAAGAAGGAGCTTTGGCTGCGACGACGTCGGATTCTCGACGCGAAGCCTCCCGGTAAACTCTCCGGCCACGCTTTTGCCGTTGCGGAGGCCCATTGCCACATGGCCGATGAAGAGGAGGTCGCTGCCGTCGAGGTCGGCAGAGAAGACCTTCAAGACTTCGTGGCGGCGGCTGGATATCACTTTCCACGCGTTTTCTCTGGACTTGCGAATCTCTGTGACAGCAGCCAGCGGTCAGCCATCAGTTTCGTTCAGTCGTCAGCGAGAAGGGCACGGAACGTGAGGAAAGAAGCAGGGGGGGCAGAGCGAACTTGCCTTCGGGTCCAGAGTACAAGTGTCCTCCAAACTCTGCCTGTCCGGTCTTTGCAAAGATGTCGTCCGCCAGAATGTCTCCAACCTTGGGGTCCTGCTGGTCTAGCTGCCAGAAGAACTGGTCGATGAGCTCCTTGACGGCCTTGTTGATCTCGAATGTCGGCCATTCCGTCTTTTCTGTATTGTAGCCCATTTTTCCTAGGTGGGGGTGTTTTTTGGCCTCAGGTAGGTCGATTCCAAGTCGAGAGAGTATAGAAGCCAATTGTCTGTCTCAGCCCAATGTCCCTCTTTCTGTCAGAGGAAGTGGTTACTCACGAGAAGTCAGGTAAGGGACGAAGTACTTCTCCCAGGCGCGAGGGTCCTGTAGAAGAACGGATAGCTTCTGGGAGACTAGGAGGGCTATGGTGTTCTCCCCTCTCCGGAAGCCGGGGGCACACAACTCCCCGGCCAATTCGGGCAATTTTATCAAGGTAACTAGATTGGGGAATTTGGTGTGGTCCACACAGACAGGTGTCTCTTCCGAGCTCGTCCTCTACGTGAGCCGAACGGAGGGTTCGCTATTACACCTTTTCTTTTTCGGTGATTGACTAATAATCTTTCTCAAGATCTTTTTTGGTTTCAATCTGCTTCCAGCCACTTCCACCCTCTCTCTATCTCGCTGAATATTGGTTAGATTTTCTGTGGTAGGATAGAGATCCAGATCCAAAAACCGCAATGTATGATAACACCACAGCAGCCGCTTTTCGAGGCTTTCTCAACGGATCGGAAGCTGGTCGTCATGTCGTGTGGTGTAGCTCTGGTCCACAACCGAAGCATCATGCTAGGATTATGTCGCCCACATTTACCACAGCGCGTAATTAAGCCCGCAGACGAGGCCGTGGCGCTTCTATGGAGCTGACACGAGCACATTACCCTCGAACTGTAATGCCAACAGAGGTAAAGACGGAGATGGGGGCATCTGGCAACACTTGTCAGATTCGTCTAGCGGAGGCTGTCCATGGAGACGGCTCACGTGGTTGAGTGGATGTAATAGAGCCATTCTTTACCATCTTTCTCTTCTGTCTCACAGAGACGAGGGGGTTGTGGTCTCTGGTGCACTTGTAATCATCTCCGAGTAGTGCCATCACCCAGGGATCTTATTTCCAGTGGGAGAGTGGCTGTGATCCATATTCCGATGTCTTGTCTCGTTGACTACAGATAGATCGCCGACAGGGGTTGGACAAACAACATCCATCATACGTTTTCGTGAACTTCAAAGGATCGCCTCGGCATTTTCCAGTGGTTGTATCAGGCAACTCATCTGCATCGTAGCGATGTCAAGAACAGGTGGAAGGCATCAGAGGCCATTCGTACGATTCGAAATCTACCATGTCCATGGTTGTGAACTTTTGATCATGGCATATGTCAGTAACATGTCTTTGAGAATGGCCGCGCAGGGTCTATTCCACTAACCGCCATATCAGCGTCGAGGTTGAACAATTGGTCAAGATCCGAGGTCCACTGGCGCGAGTCTGGCTCTCGATGCTGTTCGCGGGACTTGGAAACCAGAGTGCGAGCATAGTCAGCAACCTCTCGAGGAAAACTTATGCTCAAGTGCCCGCTACTGGCATAGTCGAGCCTGGCGAACGTCCCGGCAACGATGTCGATCAAGGTAATGTCGGACTGCGCGGAGGGATTGTTGGGCGAGCGCACCGTGTTAAGGAACAGATTCATGGTTGCGAGGATCGGGAAATAGAAAACCAACCTGGCACAACAGGTTATGGTCAGCATCCGGAGAGGGCGACCATAGAAAGTCAAAGAAAGGGGGACTCGAACAGGCGCAGGCTTGGAAAAGACTCACCAAGAAGGGGTGGTGGCGTCGATAGGGAACTTTTGAGAATTGAGGACGATGACCCGAGATGACTCTGCGATGGTTTTACAGCTTTCCTGGATTTGCTTGACGTGCTCGGGCCGCTGGCTCTGCTGCAGTTGATTGCTTCTCCAAGGCTGTGTGATGGCGGAATGCAGCACACACATGGATCCGTGAAAACAGTGCTGGAGGAACAGGAAGTGGATGTGGCTAATCCGAGGGTGCAGGACCTTGGGTCGCTTGGGCGTGTAGAGGAGATATTCTTGTCCCAGGTCTGCATACCAGGATCGCAACTCAGCGTCTAGTCTCTCGATGGTCTTGCAGATCTCCTCAATCGACCGGAGCCCGAACTTCGTCCCGTAACACTCTCTCTCGATGGCGTAGGAGATCTGGGCATGGCGGACGGAAGCAAGTAACAGGCCCAGGTCTGTGGAGGTGTCTTCTCGGGCTTTGGTAGGTAAAGCAACGTTGATATCGTCGTCGCGAATCATCTACGCGATGAATTCCGTCAGAATATCCACCAAGACATTCCAGGGATACGGATGACTCTTACCGAGGGTCGACCAGACCTACAGGCAACGTGCTTGTCGTACATGTACAATACCCATAGCAACCAATTTCGCGTCACCTTTTCGGATTCGGATAGGATACAGGAGGAGGGGGGTTGTAGATGAAGACGTTTGGAGTAGGCCAACCGGACTGCCGTGGACAGCAACATATATTCCAGAGAAGGCGCCGAGATAGCCTCGCAGTACAACGCCTGTGTCGACATCAGCCAAACGAAGCAGCAGTACGTTATGGGAATTCGGCCTACCATGAGCAAGGTACACTCAACAGCAGTAATGTCTGACGGCATGTAGAGTAGATTGGTGAGGACAGCCAAAGCATTCTCAAAGTACAACCAAGATTGTCTCTGCGCAGTTGTATAGCTCATAGGTCCACTGCCTCGACACAGTGCAATCCTGCTTCCTACCGCAAACACGGTGTTTCGGAGGCTGTACCATGGCGGGTCACTATCAGCAGGCAGAGGGTGCGAATAATGCTGCTGAAGTCTACGCTCGAACGCCTGGCGAGGCACGAGTCCCAGAGTGTGCTCGATGCTGTCTTCAAAGAAGGCTAAGAGACGATACCGGGTCAGCGACAGATTTTGAGTAGTGAGACAGTCACAGAACTGACCTGTAGCCCACAGCAAAGCTGTCTCGTAGTCTGGATCGGGTTGCCGTTCGACCGAGAGCGGCTTCGTCATCTTTAACGATCGCGTTATGGTGACGGTCAGCCGGCTTGCGCTATGGTGAAAGTCCGAGTTACCCAGCTGCTGGCAAATCCACTCGACTCCGTGTGGAGAGCAGATGGTCAGGAAAGAGGCTTTGCCTGTCACCACGTTGTCAATGTCTACTTTGCCAAAGGAATCCCTGTCAGTAATCGTACCAATATGCTCCTGGATGTCGCCCTAATAGATCAGATTCAGCCACTGAACTCCAAAAGCGCGATATACTTGATGGGAGAAGACTAACCTCCTGCATAGGGGATGGGGGAGTCCCATCACGCAGTTCGCCAGCATTTTCCGCGACAAGACTCGACTCGCTTGTGGCTGTGTTCTCGCCAGCGTCCTGTCGCGTGGGCGACGGCACCTGCCGCAGATTTTCGCAGGAAGTGGGAGCTATCGCTGACGTTGAACCGTTGTTGGGTTCATTGTCCAAGTTCAAGACCGGGTCGGCCAGCGATAGATTGACTTCTGAGGCTGCAAGATCACGAATGTCAAAGATAGACGGAGCCACATCCGCTGAGTTGGATACCCAGGTCGGCACTCCAGGCGAAGTATTGTCAGAGCTATCCGGTGGGGCGAATGAACGGCATGTGGAAGGGGATTTAGACGATGACTCTGACCTCGCCGACGGTTGGATAGATATGGGACTCGGTTGCCGTTCCAAAGCCTCATCGACATACGGTCCGGGAGCAGATGGAGCAGGCGTTGATCTTGTCGGAGCTTCGTGCTGCCAAAGTAGTTGCTCCAGAGATGCAATCCGTCGCTCCAGAAAGGTCTGGCTGTGACTGGTTTTCCTCCTGGAAGACTTGTCGGGAAAGACACATTGCTCTCTATGGGACTGCTCGTCGACGATCCGAATCAGCTGGCGCTCGAGGGGGCACCAACAAGGTGCGACCACTTACTACACAATTTGTGCACGGCCGACTTCCCGTGCCTGTGCGTAGTTAGTAGTTGTAGAGAAAGAAGAAAGGTAGTCCGGCAGGATTGGTGGTGCGAGTGCCCTCCCTACATTTGGCCTTCTTCAAGCGGCAATAGTTGCAAGCGACTGAGCACTTGGGGATCTCGGGACGAGCGGGCATCTTTGCAGTCTGCCTGAGTGGATTCCCGCGTATTCACACGCCTGTGCTCTTGCGCGAAAACCAACTGCGGTCAACTCATGGGCGCTCTGGGGGTGCTCAAGGGACTCTCTTATCTTATGCAAGAGGGAACAAGCGAAAACTCAAGCTCTCAGGACAGCAATTGCGAGAAGAGACGGTAGAAGCTACAAGCCTTCTTGACTATTGCCACTGCCAAGGCATGGCATTCGTGCCCTTTCGAGAAACATTCCCCAGGATTTGTGGGGGTGGGAAAGGGGGGGAAGAGGGAGGAGGGTTGTTGGACTTGGCGATTGTTCTCAACCAGTTAGCCATGCGTAATTACAAGGCAGGTTACAGGTCTAAACTCAGAAGCGAGCTTGGAATACAAGCTGGGGAGTGCACGGGGACGCGTAATTTTGTGTTCCGGAGAATACGGGCTGCCTCCTCCGGTAATCAATTAATACCAGCTATGCTGCCTAGATACCTTGGTATGCAGAGGAATTGAGGGTAACCTGAGTTTCCTGGTCACCATACTAGACAATGCTAGCTACTCTTTCATAATGTCTGTTCAGCCTGACAGTTTCATTGCACCGGAATGCTGCGGGGGCCAATCTCGACTCGTTTCTTCAATTCCTCGGGACTGACCCCGTTTCGTAGCTTCTCGATCATCTCTTCTGGGTCGAAGTCGGTGCCAATTGGGTTTTCTTCGAAATACTTGGACATCATGAACTGTGTCGCTTCCGCAGAAGTCTCAAAGTTGTCAACCTGAGTCTCGATCTGATTGCCGTCCGGGTCGGCGTAGTATATGCTGGTCGTCGGTCCGTGATTGACGCTCCATATTGGTAAGATGCCTAGTTCTTTTCGTTCTCGATAGGCTTCGAGGAGGTCCTCCAGAGTGTCGAAAGAGAAGGCCGTATGCTCCAACCCACAGGCCTTGGGATTTTTCGGTGCGGTTCCCGGAATGCCAGCGATGGCAATGCGATGGTGTTCATCGTCGTAGGATAGGAAAGACAGGAAATCGTTTTCAAAGGCGGCACTGGCCCCTAGGAAGTCCTTGTAGAATTGTACCATCTTTTGGAAGTTGTCGGCATTAGTGCGAAGGACGACGTGGGCGAACTTGGTCGGCCTCCTGACGACAGGTTTTGATGCCATGTTTCGAGGCTGCTTGTCCACGAAGTTTCTGCTCTGAAGACAGTTGTTGACAATGTTTCGAGTCAAAATCAGCTTGAACGGGCTCCGTCAGCCTTGATAAAACATAGCTGGCCGCGCATTGGACTTTGATCTTCGGCCGGAGGCAATAGACCAGCACCCTCGCTCCCCGGGAATACTGACATAAACCGTCTAAAATGTATCCAACCCCGGACTCGGAAGGGCCTCCGAGCCAATGAAGCCATCCGGGGAGGGGCACTCCTCCTCACACGGGGGAGACACTTTGGGGGATCGACCCGAGTTAGCCAGAGGAGAATTGATGCCGGGATATAAGTGTTCATGAATGCATCACGGAGCTATGTAGTGTCCACGCACTTCATTCTTAGCAACCAAGACCCTTTTTGCGTCACTCTACGCATTATGGGCCAGCAACTTACCCCCATTGTGCTCGCTACAATCGTAGCAGGCATCGTCTTCTATGGCATATACAGGATCCTTCAAGTTGGAAAGCGACCCGCAGACCTTCCTCCCGGCCCTCCCACGATACCAATCCTAGGGAACATTCACCAGGTAAGACTTCTCAAGAGCGGCACACGCGGTGCAATTAGTGACTGAGTATGATCATAGATCCCGACCGAGCGACCTCATCTCCAGTTTCAGAAATGGGCGCAAGAATACGGGTCAGTAGCCCAGCCCAACTCTGTCTTCGCCCTTTGGACTCTGACTGACGAGCGAAAAGCCCCATCTACTCCCTCATGCTTGGGACCCAGACCATGATTGTCCTTTCGTCACCAAAGACCGTCAAGGACCTCTTGCACAACAGGAGTGCCATCTACTCTTCGAGACCGGACATGTACCTCGCACACGACGTGGCCAGCAACTGTCAGCGATTCGTGACCATGGTCAGCTCCTTATATCCCAACTTGCAGCGAAAAACTGGGATCAGAAATGCTAATTGCCATGCAGAAATATGGCCCCATGTGGCGCCTCGTCCACAAAATGATGCACAACACGCTCAACATCAAGACCGCTGTCGCCTACATCCCCTACCAAGATCTTGAGAACAAACAGATGCTGCTAGGCCTTCTTGAGCGACCGGACGACTTTGTCCTGCACCTCCGACGATACACCAGCTCACTGACGACCCAAATGGTTTATGGCTTCCGCACCATCAGTACAGAAGATCCACGGATGCTTCAATTTTTCACGGTGAGCTACCTCTCAGGCTGATCCCAGTATAAAGGTAAGTACTTTTATGCTAACCGTCATGGCTCCCAGGGTTTTGAGAAATGGGGCAAGATAGCTGGTAGCGCCAGCGCTCAGATCATGGACTGCTTCCCCATTCTTCGCAAACTTCCCAGCCCGGTCAACCCGGAGTACCGGAGTGCCAGAAAACTATACGAAGACGAGCGAAAGCTTTACACTTCTCATTGGATGGATGTCAAGGACCGAATTCTGCGTGGAACCAGTCTGGTGTGTCAATTCCTGATGCGCAATCTCTGTCTGAACCTGTATACTAATTACGAATGACTTTGCCCCCAGCCATGTTTCAGTGTCGATGTCTTCCTGTCCCAACAGACAGAGAAATTTACCGACGAACAAGCTGCATACATCTCTGGCTCGCTTCTCGAAGGAGGCTCTGACACTACTTCGGGGACGCTGGTGGGATTCATCCAGGCCATGTTGATGTTCCCCGAGGCGCAGAAGGCCGCACAGGAGGAGATTGATAGGGTCGTTGGCCCTGATCGGATGCCAGTCATGGATGACGCTCCCAACTGCCCATACATTCGCTCTTGTGTCAAAGAAACGATTCGGTGGATGCCAACCATCATCTTGGGATCTCCCCACGCTGTGATTCAAGAGGACCACTACATGGGTTACAGGATTCCCAATGGCGCTTCTGTCGTCAACAACAACTGGTGAGTTGTCCGAGGCCCCTATCAGCCTTGCCCCCTACTCCTACCATGAGACCCTTGTCGTGAGACCGACAGGACTGACCGACACGAAACAGGACGCTCAACATGGACCCCGAACGCAACCCGAATCCCCGCAAGTTCGACCCGTCGCGCTTCATCAACGACTCCCAGACCGAATTCCAGTCCGCGACCAACCCCGACGAGAACCAGCGTCAGAACTGGATCTTCGGAAACGGCCGCCGCATGTGTCAAGGGATGCACATTGCCGAGCGGTCGCTGTTTCTCGCCACAGCGCGCATCGTCTGGGCGTTCAACATCGACAAGCCGATCGGTCCGGACGGGAAGCCCGTCGAGGCCGACATTGACGACCTCGTCGGCGGGACCACGGTGCAGCCCAACGACTTCCGCATAGCCATGACTCCGCGCAGCGAGAAGAAGGCAGAGATGATCAGGCAGGCGTGGCGGAACTGCGAGAAAGAGCTCCTCGACCCCGTCACAAAGCAGTGGAAGAAGGTGCCAGAAGGCATGAAGTTTGGGAAATACATTCCCGAGAAGAATGTCATGGCTTGATCGGGGCTTTTGGAGAGCAGACGCTTAAGTCCCCCTTGCGCTGGAACGGGGAAGACGGTGCTGGCCGAATCGTGGCCGCATCATGAGACGTACAATCAAAGTATATATACTTTCTGTTATGATTGATCGGGAGAGACTCGACTGATGTTCGAATGAATTGCTCAGCGCTACACGACTAACTGAGCAACACAAAGTGACGTGTGTTGGGTGACAACTTTCTCCAAAATAGAGACTGTATCCAAGATACGCCATCTATCTAGTTAGTCCTTTCTACAACTTTATCGTTGAGCTCGAACCCGCCGTCTCTTGCTTGTAAAGCTCCCGTAGATGTCTCTTCAGGTACTTCCCACTGGCCGTCTTGGGCAGGGCCGGCACAAAGACAACACCCCCACCCAGCTGTTTGTACTTGGCTAGACGGACTGCGACGTACTGTTTCACTCCGTCTTCGTTCAAGGTCTCGCCGACGTCTCGTCGGTCCGTTTTTCGTACAATGTATGCGCGGGGCAGTTCGCCGTCGACCGGATCAGAGGACGGCACGCCGATCACGGCGGCGTCAGCGATGAGGGGATGTGACATGAGCACGGCTTCGAGCTCGGGAGGCGCGACTTGGAAGCCGCGTACCTTGATTAGTTCCTGTATTCCACGGCCCGCGGGGAAAGTGTTAGACAGAGTTAAGTGCCCGAGAGGTCGGAAAGGGACCAAGAGAAGGGGTCTACCTTTTTCCGATCCACGATATACCACTTCTTGGTCGTCTGGTCGCAATACGCCACGTCGCCAGTGCGGAACCATCCTGCAGAGAATGAGGAGGAGTTCGCCTCCGGATTGTCCAGGTATCCCTTGATCACTGTCGGTCCACGGATCCAGATCTCTCCCGTTTTGTTGTAAGCCTTGACCTCGCGTCCATCATCGTCAACGAGCCTTTTGAGCGATGTCAGTTCGAATGGAGAACGCACACCTCGGGAGACCTCTTCAAACTCACTTCACCTCAAGGTTTGGCAGAAAGTAGCCAATGCTTCCATCTGTGTCGACGGCGGGCCACGGGTGGCAGGCGCCGATGCAACTGATCTCGGTCATGCCGTAGCAAGGGTTGATACAGCCGTCCGGATGCATCAGGGCGGTAAATCTCTGCTGAGACAGCAGGTCGATTTTGGCGCCGCCCGTCATGCCCGATCGGAGGCTTTTCAGCGAGTATTTGGCCGTCAGGGGTGACTGCAGGATCGAGACGATGACTGGTGGCACCACGAACAGCTCGGTTACTTCATACTGTTCGGTGAAGCGGAGGAAATCCTCGAGCTGGAATCGAGTCATCACATAGGCGATATGGCCAGAGCGAAGGGGCGTGATGTGGGCCATTATGGCCATCGCGGCGTGGAAGAAGGGGAGACAGAGGATTCGCTTGACCTAGGATGAGGGCATGTTAGCCTTGAGATGCAGAGACTTGGCCTGAAAGACAGGGAAAAAACTTGCTCTGTAGGGCTTTTGTACTTGCTCGTGGAGCAGTGTGTGTTGGGCGATCAGGTTGTGATGCGAGAGACAAGCAGCTTTGGGCAAACCCGTGGTTCCTGAGCTGAACAGGATACAAGCGGGTGTAGACTGTGCGGTGGCCATGTCGTCGAACCGTACCCAATCCTGCTCCCCCTGTTGTAGCAGAGTTTGCCATGATGTCGAAGAAACCTCCCCCCGTGATAGAGAATCAAACCTGAGCACATCTTCCGGGGATATGTTGCAAGATCTGGCGGCTGATAGGATCCCATCGTACAGCTCCGGCTGTGCTATGACGAGCTTGCTCTTGGACGTCTTTAAATGGTGCTGCAGTTCGTATTCTGTGTAGCCGGGGTTTGTCCCAGTCCAGGTGAATCCTGCTCCGATGATGGCTAGACAAATGCAGGAATAGTACAACTATCCATAAACCTTTAGCGAACTTGTCGTTTACGGAGAAGATGATGTAGACCTGTGCCAGGCGAACCCACATTGTTGAACGCGTGGATACAGACGCAGTCGCCTCTCTCCAGTTTCCGGGACCGGAACCCGGCGATGAGGTGCCTGATCAGAGTCTTAGCCTGCCTCGAGCTGACGGAACGGCTTGGGTCGACGGGGTCAATGTAAATCTGGGGACGCAGTTGAGTTATGAGGAGCTTCGAGTGAGTGATTGGCCAATGCTCACCGCTTCATCTTGTGAATACTTGACATTGTCAAAGATCCACGAGAGAAGGTCTTTTGCCGGTATGTCCACCGTCGTTGTTGGCTGGAAAAACACCTCCTGGTCCATTTCCATATCTCGTCACGTTATTGAGGATGGGGAGGCTGGAAACATGGAAGAAGTCGTTAGCTTGAATACTCTGATGGTTCACAGTTTCAAGATGAAATAGGCCCGATTTCACGCATAGATACGACGCAGAGATGTCGGTATATTATATATTTAACACACTAGCCGCAAACCTCTGACACTCGTCAGGAAGTGCTCGGGCCGATGCTATCCACTGGTCACCGAGGGTGTATGTACTTGTGGCACTCAGTGGTAAGTGGGTAATGGAAGCTATCGACACGATTGATCTCTGGCTAGGTTACGGCGAGAGGGCGTTCAGTTCTTGGGTACACGCATTCACGAACCCCAGCCACTCTTCTCCGAATACTTAGCAGCTGGCTGACATGTATAGAACTACAGTATCGAGCTAGATGCCTGGGATTGAACCATGGGTTGAAAAGGGAAGATGATTCTTGCTGCTTACTCTCTCTCTCTCTCTCTTCGCACACATACAAATTGGGATCAGGGCCGAATATTGACGGATTGCCCTGTCTCTAGCTGTAATAGCTCATTCTACCCCGTACCTCATCCTATATCTCCCAAGTGCTTCTGATGATAGAAGACGTAGGGGATACCAAAAGCCCTCCTTCATTCCGTGTGTCTAACGATATACCCTCCAACAAACAATCAATGATCTTACGTCCAGTTTCCCCATAGAGATGGTCTAGGATAGAGTGCTTGTTTTGAGATCCGCGTTGACCACTTCGTGCTCTGAGAATTCCGGTTCTTGCTTTGAGACTCTCTCGAGAGAAGCATCATCGGCAAGAGGTGCCAGTTCTTCGACCACTACATCTCCAAAGGCCTTGCTGATCTGCTCCAACGTGAGTCCCTTGGTCTACAGTGTCTCAGTTAGTATTCGAGTTTCCGTTTCCATCAGTAGAAGGGTATATTACCTCTGGGAAGAAGAACTGAACGACTAGTGCCATCACGGTGGTGAAGCAGATGAAGACGAGGTAGAATTTCCTGGCGGGTGTTGTTGTCAGTATCTCCGCCGTTCGGGGTCTCTATTCCTCCTCAATGGCACACTGGAGACGGAACATACCATTTTATGTTCTCAAAGGCTATTGCAGCAGCGCCGTTCAGGATCGCCGACCAGATCTGGACGGCGGACAGCGAGACACCCACCCCCGATGCTCTCCACGCGGCAGGGAAAATTTCAGCCGAGTACACAAACGACGGACATTCAACCCCTGCCGCGAAACTTGGTACGGTGTCAGCGTCACTCTGGAACAGCGGAGGTTTCTAACTCACAAGCACACAAAGAGGAAGATGAAGAAGGTGGCTGCAGAATTCGCAGAGTCGTTGTCTGAGCCGGAGTATAAGGCACTCAAAATGACCGACATGACAAGGCAGAATAAGCAGCCCAGAAGTCCATACACTGTTAAGCTTGGTCAGTGACTGTGAAGGGATCGCTCAGGAAATATACCTTACCAAGCTGGTGAACGCGCCCAATCTTGTCGGTGAGTATGCCACCAAGTAGATTGAAAATCATCAGGAGGAGTGTCCAGACACCAGCGAGGATGCCTTGAAGGAACGGGCTGAAGCCCAATCCGCCATATATGACAGACGAATATGCTGACGAGTGTTTAGTTCATCATATCGACTTTCGATACACAAGTAACCACCCCCAACTTACTCAGAATCACAATGGAGCCACTAGACTGCGACGCTGTGTTGACCAAGAACCCAAAGATGAAGCGCTTGCGCATGTGGGGGTCCTTGAGACCTTCCCAGACGGTCCGCTTGCGCTCTGCTTCGAGGTCGAGCTGTGCCTTGATGTTCTGAAACTCGCGGTGTGCATAAGAATGGGAGGGGTCGGATCTGTCCTGATGAAGTCGTACCAAAGTCTGCTCTGCCTCTTTGACGCGGCCGTTCAGATATACTAAGCCGAGTCAGGTCTCTTGCGCCGCAGACAGGAAGAAGCAAACTCACGCCAACGGGGACTCTCCGGCAGCAGAGGGATAATGCATAGCAAAGCCAGAGGCGAGACGCACTGGATGGCGAGCGGCACCCGCCAGCCTGCCTGGCCGTTCACATGGAAGAATGCCACGCCGATCCATTGTGCGACAGTAAAGCCTGCTCCAACGATTCCTGCGTGAAGTCCAACCAGAAAGCCCCTGTTATGTGCCGGGGCGACTTCGGCTTGGTACAGCGGGCAACCAGGGAGGAAGTGGCCAATTCCTATACCGGTGACGACCCGTGCCACACACATCATGGCATTGTGTACCGCGCCGGCTTGCAATGCTCCACCCACGATGACGAAGACAGATCCCACGCCTAGCGGAATACGTCGACCAAATCTCGAGGAAGAAAGTGGATAGAGGCAACACCCGATGAAGCCTCCTACGTACAGCAAAGCGCTGAATGCCGCGACAAGACTGTTTGTGTGAGACACGCCGGGTCCTTCGAGGGCGAGGTCCAAGTATTCGTAGAACTCGACGTGGCTAAAGATGTTGGCCATGATGGATGCACAGTATCCGTAGCTGAAGCTACCCAGCGTGACGGCCAGGACGACCTGGACCGAGTCAGTTGACGGCGACCCGACCCGAAACGACTGGAGGGGCAAAGGGGCTAAGCTGTACCAGGATGTTGTATGTAGATGTGACTTCGCCCATGGTGCTCGATCGACCAGATCAATAACTCATTCGGTGTCTGCAAGGATAACGACAGGGCTGACGTCCGGTTCAGGAGGTATTTAAGGACGAGGCCTCGGCGAGTTACCTGAGAGGCTCAGGACGTCAGGTACGACAAGAGAGGTACACCTTTCTGGACTATACCCCGGGTTCGGCTTTGTCATTCCCCTCAACACTCCAGGAAAAGGACTCGGCACCGACTTTGTGCTGTACCTCATTGGGCTTAATATGAAGCTGGGGTATGGAGGGCACTTTGTAACGGTCCGGTTTGCCCCCTAATTTGGCGGTGTAAAAGCCAACACCATTACAGTGACTGATAAACCACATCTCTTGGAGCATGGGTGTATATCTGGATCAGACTCTGGGGAGTTTCTGTTTAATGCATGCACGACGACAGAGCCTGGAATATGACTTGGCCCCAGGAGCCTGTATCGGATTCTGAGTCTGTAAAACGCGCCGTACGAGATAAACATTGCAAACAAGTTGAGGACGGCTTTTGAGGGAGTCTGACCAGCTCTCCAGGACGTCAAGGAAACAAGCATTTACAAGAGGCCAAGGCTGGAATACAGGGCATCTTCGGCGCTGCTTTATGTCCGCGTTGATCAAAGCTTGAATGATTTGATGGGGGTTAGAATGGCAACGTGGTAGCTACAATATCCCTCGAAATAATCCACCTCGCTGGCCCTAATCTCTGGTTGAAGATATCGAGTAGTCGGTAACGACAAAGCACCTAGTTGACTTCGGCCCAGTTGACCTCACCATGTAGAAAAGTGAGCTCGTACACCAGCTAGGGTTTGTATGAGATCTGTGAGTATTTAAAGCCTTCGAATACTCCCTCCAGGTGGATAATATTGGCATCTTTGTTGATCTCTCTACCAGTCTATGACTTCAGTACATTGGGACAAAACTGGCAGACCAGAATGCCACCAGGCTATTCTGAAAGAACGAGATCTCTCACTCGGCGAAGAAAGAAGTGAAGGATTCGTGGCGTTGGCCGAGCATCGGTGCCGCACATTCGGCGCCGAGGTGTGGAGATCACAGCCATTGCGAGTTTGGACCTCGCCCTCTTCGATCAAGCGACGGCACGTTCTTTCCGTGCATCATTCCTTGTAATGACCGAGGCGAGGTCCCAAGGTTCCCCCATTTCCGGATAAGCGGCATCATGGGTGAGCGCTGAGCACTGTTCAAGTCCCATACTGGAGCACAAATAAGGTCTAGTGACATTGGTACTTCTTGGACTTGTACATCGTGTATGTATGTAACAGGGCATGGTTGAGGCAATGACGCCTGGGGATGCAAGACTAGCGAGGCTGGTGAGTTCAGGGGTTCCCCGTAATACCCCGTCAACCCGTCAAGCCGGCACCCCCGCTTTTCCCCCCCGATTCGCCTGGGACACGTGCAGCGCCCTGAACCCCTCGTCATCCGCCATCTACCATCTGAACCTCTTCGCTGATGATTGTGTGGCTGTATACTGATCTTTACCTCCATCTCAAGTAATGGACTCTCTTAACGAGAGCTTCCAACAGCGTCGTAGCCTCGACCAGAACCCGGTAAAGAGACCTCGGGCCTGCATTCACTGCCATGTGCGCAAAGTGCGCTGCAACGCGTGGCAGGTGGGAATTCCCTGTACAAGATGCAAGCGTCGCGACCAGGCCAATACATGCACCTTTCTACAAACCACGCTAGGAGGAGTGGCTAGGTGAATGCAACCGCCTGAACCACCTCATCGTTGACTACTGCTGACACGCTGAACCCTCCAAGGACATCTGCAAAGCGCCAACGACGCATACATGACACATCAGCTGTTGAACACTTGTCCTCCCGTACAGATGGGGAAAATATCTTGGACCCGACTCTCCTAGTAAGATCGAGCATAAGCTCGGATTGAACCCAGTAGTTGACTTACCGGGCAGTTCCAGCCGTCTCTCCCGCCGCCGCCGCTGGAAGAACCGCAACCTCAACAGGACATACCGGCGAGAGAGTACGATGTTGCCACCAGTGAACCGGTGCAGCAACAAGACGGCCAACAAGGACGGGACTCTAGTGTGAGACCGTCTCCCGCGGCCACTGAGCAGGCTGCGAGCATTAGCAGCACGGTGGACTCGGCCACCAAAGAAGAGGACGTCCATTTCCGTATCTGTGAGGAGATGTCGCGGCCCAGGCAGATCGCCCTCTCGCCTTCCCCCCAATCACAGAACACGGACCGACACGAGGTGATTGAGCTGCATGAAGGCGTGAATCCGATGACCATCCTCGGCGAGGCTCTGGGGCGACAGCATCCTAATCGCTTTGTCAGGGTCATAGTCGAGGACAACCACCCCAAGTCCTATCCGCGACAATACATTGCCGGGTTCGACTATGCCGACGTGGTGTATCTCGAGGCCAAAGGCGGTCTCAGCTTACCACCTCGACCCATTCGGTGAGTCTCCGCATCGTTCGTCATTTATCCGTTACGCGCTCCCTAATACCTCGAGCTAGCGATGAACTGCTCCGGCTGTACTTTTCACATGTCTATCCTTACGCTCCGATCCTCGATCGAGTCAAGTTCATGCAGGACTACGCTGCGGACCAACACTCGACCTTTGTCCTGCAGTCTCTTTTCGCCAACGTCGTCCCGTACGCTCCCGAGCACCTCCTCCGACAGGCCGGGTACGAGGACCGGATCACGGCGCAGAAACAGCTCTACGCCAAAGCCGCGCTGCTGTACGACATGGGATACGAGAAGAACCAGCTATACCTGCTGCAAGGGTCCATCATGCTCAGCTCCCTGTCCTTTTCGTACGCCATCGACAAGGACTACCGGTACTGGCTCACCAACGCCGGACGGATCGCGACCCAGATGGGGCTTCATCGGAACTACGTGTCCCAGAATCTCGGGAGGCGCTCCAAAAGGCTCTTCCGCAGCATCTGGTGGGTTCTGTACGATCGAGACACGCTGCTGACCATCTCGGGCCTCGACAACCTCAAGCGGTTCGACGAGAGGTATTGCGACACGGTACCCCTTGAAGAATCGGACTGGGAGGACGAAGACGAAGTGCCGGCCGAGTTTCGAGACATCCTCCCGCCGGTGACGCGGGTTCAAAAGGCGTTCATGATGGAATATAGCAAGTTGTCAATCATCAGTAAGCTTGGCCCAGCCCCCATCTGCCAAGCAGAGGCGCGGGCAAGAGTAGACAATAGAAACAAAAAACGTGGATCGTCAAGCTGACCAAATGTGCCCGAACTCGGTTTGCCAGGCGGGTATTTCATTCGCGATTTCAAGACGCCAGCCAAACCACCGACTTTTGTCGAGATTGACCGGCTGAGCAATCAGATCACGTCGTGGAGAAAACAGCTCCCCCTCGAGATCATCCACGCCTTGCAGGACGAGTGGACGCCCGACCACGTCCTGATCCTGGTCTTGCTCGCCATGGGGTACCGCCTCGAGGCGGTCTTTGCCCGTGCGGCCAAGGACCATTACCGGACCAGTGGCAGCAGCAGTGGCGGCGACGTGGGATGCGTGCAGCGTATGGCGCAGCGTCAGGAGAATGCCATGTTTGAGCTGTCCACCATGATCCAGCGCGCCTCGCTGCACGATGTTCTCCATCTGTGCCCTCTATCCTTGTAAGCACGAGCCCTCGCACTCCCTTTTCCCTCGCTCTTTCTTCCGCCCCACTTTCTCCATTTCTCATCTCCCCTTAATTCTCGCCGTCTAGACGACGTCGCACCCACTGACGCAAAGTGCGGGAAACAGTATGACATGTGCCTGCACGATCCTTGCCATGCGGATCGAAATCGCCCTCGACCCGAGCACCAGCCCGCACAAGCAGCGCGCGACCAAGGCCCAGATCTTGGCCGAACTCGAACACGTGCGTGAGAGCTGCAAGTACTGGAACAGCCTCATCTGGACCGTGCGCATGTTCGAGGCCGTCATCGCCCGAACCCGACTCGGCCCGGTTGGCGCGAACGGCACGTCGTTGTCGCCTAATGGGTCTTCAGAGGCGGAGGTGGACGAGGAGGTGGCGTCTGTGAGTCACAACGGGGTAGGCCCCGGCGGCGGCGGCGACGCCTCACATCGTAGGATGGAGCAAGCGCCCAACGACCTGCTCGAAGGTGTCAGGGACCTCGACGCCGGAGCCCAAGTGACCGACGACGTCTTTGGCATCTTGCCCGTCACCGACGACTATGACTGGCTCGAAGGCCTCTTTGGAGCGCCACGCAGTGACGTTGGGGACCCGGCAGTCATCTTCTAGATTATGACAAGGCTGTATTTACAGGAGGGGGAGACCCGTCCACCCTGTTCAAACTGGTGATAATAAGTTCTATGTTGTCTCTGGGTATGGATTCAATCAATAAATCTGATGACGCAAGCCCTTCTTCATCCCACAGCCAGCCCTCAAAGAGGCCTGGCCCAAACCCATCTCTCATTCGTGTTACGTGTTACTCGTCTGCCACCACACTTAATAGCACGTCCATCTCTCCCCAAAAAAGGGCCCGATAAGCCCGGAAATGTTGAAGTCATTGCTCTTTTATATATACGTGTATTCTTCTCCCTTTCAGTAAACCGGGTCCGGAAACGACTGGGGCTGCCTGTCCTTGCCGTCCAACAGGCCATAATACCAGGTGAGATCGCGGCCGTCGAATTCGCGGGTGTCGAAGCCGTTGCCGAGGAAATTGAAGCGGTTGGATGAGAGGTAGTCGAGGTCAAAGTCTTCCCAGCGCGGGGTCTGCAGGACGGTGAGGTAGTGGACGCGCGAGCCGGGCCAGCACAGGGGCTTGTTGGCCGGGTTGCCGTTCTTGAACCACGAGCTGCAGGGGCCCGACCACGCGGTGCGCTGCAGGTACAGGTCCGCGTGGCGGGTGAAGGCCTCGGCGACGCGGCGGTTGACCCGCACGCTCTTGACGTCCTCGACCTGGACCTTGGACAGGACTTGGATCACGTAGTTGGTGTAGGCCTCCACCATGGGGATGATGGACCCGTGGCCCAGCGGGCCGTACGCCCCGATGAAGATGAAGTGGTTGGGCACCTCTGGCGCCGCGAGGCCCAGGTACCCGACCACGTCGCCGCCACCCTTGGGGAACGCGTCCTGGACGTTGGCCCCGTCGACCATGATGGGGAACGTCGGCCGGAAACTCGTGTCGAACCCCGTCGCGCAAATCACCACGTCGACCTCGTGCGCCCGGCCCTGTCCGTCGACGAAGCCGTGGCTCGTCACCTCGCGGATCTCCTCGGTCAACACGGTCGTCTTGTCCAGCGTCAGCGCCTCGAGGAACCCGTTGCCCGGCGTGGGCCGGCGACACCCGACGCCGAAATTTTGCGGGATCAACTTGTCCATCAGCTCGGGCTTCTTGGCCAGTTTCCGCTGCATCTCCCCGATCGAGTACTCGCGGGCCTCTTTGGCGTCGGCCGACCCGTTGATGTAGAACTTGAACCGGATGTTCAGCTCCGACTCGATCGCCTTACAGTACGCCAGGTAGAACTCTGGGTCGTCTCGGAACCGCTGATGCGTCTCCTTGGAGTAGGCAAAGTTCTCGCCGTTGGGCCCGGCGTACGTGGGCGCGAACCCGGCCGTGACCCAGATGGGCGACCGCGCCACTACGTACAGCTGGTCGACTTTGTCGATGATGGTCGGCACCACCTGGACGCTGGAGCTGCCGGCCCCGATGATCAGGACCCGTTTGCCTTGCAGGTCGGCCTGGTCGTCCCAGCGCGCCGTGTGCAGGAGCGGACCCTGGAAATCGTGCAGGCCCTTGATCTGGGGCCATTTCCAGTTGTTGAGAACGCCGCCCCCGTGGATGAAGAAGTCGGCGTAGTCGACCACGACGTCGGCGGGGTCCTCGTTGCGCATCACTGTCACCTTCCACTTCCCTGGACCTGCCAGCCACTCGGCGTGCACGACCTTGTGGTTGAGCCGTGCGTACTTGAGCACGTCGTAGTCCTCGGCGATCTTGCGGAAGTACTGGTAGATCTGCTTGGAGCCAGAGTAATACCGCTCCCAGTCGGGCGACTTGGCCCAGCTGTACTGGTAGCAGACGCTGGGGATGTCGCACGCGCACCCGGGGTACCGATTCTCCAGCCAGGTGCCGCCGATGTCGTTGTTCTTCTCGTAGATGACCAGTTCGACGTCCGTCATGCGCTGCGAGAGCTGATGGGCAAAGTTGATCCCGCTACACCCCATGCCCATGAAGATGATTTTCAGCTTGCGTCGTGTCCCCATGGGGGTCTCCCGGATCTTGTACGCCGTCTCGTCTCCGTTGAGGTGGCCATTTTGGAGCGGTGCTGCATCGGCCGTCGCGGGAGAGGTCAGCGTGGGCACATGGTCAGAACTAGACGTCGTCTTGGTCTTTTCCACGTTCTCGTTTGGTATATCGGCTGTGGCTGGGTGTGCCTGGGCCACGGAGGGAGTCATCGTCCAATAGACACACAGATGACAGCGGCTTCTGGTTATTGCCACTATAGTCTCTGTTCGTTTAGAAAAAAGAAACAAAAGAAGGGCCCCAGACTTGCTGCTTGTGATATACAATGGATAGAAACGACAATTCGGCTTGAAAGGAGAGAGCAAAAGGGTCGGCCAGCACTGAGTGAGAAATCATACCATATCCAACGAGCAAATAGTCCCAGATTGGCCCCATTCTACCCCGTTCGGCGTTGCCATGCCTCGTATGACACCGGCGGAGATGTGTGTATGAGTAGCTAGTGAAGGCGAGATCGTCCACCGCACCCCACTGAACCCTGTTCTACGCCGAGCTTGGGTCATCTCGGTGCGCCGCATGGGGGAACCGAATAGCCTGTGTTCTGTGTCCCGTAGGACTTGCTTCGGCCTCGTCATTGAAGCAGTGCATGACACCCCAGGGGCCCTGTGGCGAATGCTCGCTCGCTTGCTCGGTATGCCGATTTTATCTCAATGGTTTCTTAGTGGCGTAAGTGCTGGAGATGTGGGCGAGTGTTTTCTTTTGGCCTCGGCGACTTTGCCCTCTACCACTTGTCGTTGAAATGAATTATTAGTTGTCCAAAGCGAGCAAGTGGTTTTCTCTGATGAGGATGATCATTTTCACAGCTGCTCAGTCTTTCGGAGTGCCCTTGCCAAAGATCCTGAAGGCGAGAATGACACCTGAAGCACCTATTGCTGTTATAATGCCATAGATGGAGCATGCAAAAGTCTTAGGCCTCGCATCTTTTATTTCTAGTCTAGTTGATAGTCATCTCTTTTAGCCAACCCTCCCCCCAACCACCCTCTAATAATCCTAGACTCATAGCTTTGCAGAGCTCTTGGCCGTGTCTGTTTTGGACTTCTGCAACAGTCGTCTCATGACCTTGCCGCTTGGAGTGCGAGGAATGACCTCGATAAAATGCACTCCAGCTGTCAACCATTTGTGTTTCGACAGGCGCGCCTCGATATAATCCTGGACTTCCTTGGCCGTCACTGTAGATCCTGGTGTCCTCACCACAAACGCCTTGGGGTACTCGCCGTCTCGTCTAGAATTTGTCAGAAGAGGCTGTACACAGCAATGAAGGTCCGCAACACGTGAAAGGGGGGAGGCTTGAGATGGCTTACCTCTTCTCACCAACGACTGCTGCATCGGCAATGCCCTGGTGGGTCAAGAGCACTTGCTCGATTTCCGCCGGGGCCACTTGAAGGCCTTTGACCTTGATGAGTTCCTTTTGATCCGTGTTACTGTCACTGTACCAGTCGCAAGTTGGCGTCCTCAAACCTACCTTGAGTCGATCGACAATATACAGACAGCCCCTGTTGTCGATATAGCCAACATCGCCGGTCTTCAACCACCTGGTGCCATCATCGTCGTAGACGATGGTTTCCATTGTCTCCCGCGGCCTCTTGTAGTAGCCCTTCATGACGTTGGGTCCGGCGATCCATATTTCACCCACTGTATACGGGATCTCTGTTGACTGCTCAAAGCCATGCTCTGGCACCGGCACGATCTTGGCCGACACATTGGGGTTGAGCCAACCAATGGACCGGCCGTCGTCCTCGTCGTCCTGAGCAAACCCCGTGGCCGAGCATGTCGTTTCGGTCAGCCCCCAGCCTTGCTTCACCTGGACGCCAGACCGCAAATGGGTCTTTTCGACCAGTCTGCCAATTTCCGGGTTCAACGGCGCCGAGCCCGTGACAACCGACTCGATGGCCTTCAAATTGTACGCCGTCGCGTTAGGGTGTTTGGACAGGGCGACCATCAAAGTGGGAACTCCCGTGAGGAAGGTGATGCGATAAATGTCGAGGAAGAGCAGGTACCGCTCGATGCTGTACTGCATCATGATGAAGACCTTGACACCCATTCGCGCCGCCGTCACGCAGTAGTACATTTGGCCCTATCTGGTGCGTGAGTAGAAGGGAACAATATGATGGAAGAAGAAGCATTCGGGGAGTTTCGGCTCACATAGGCATGAAACATGGGCAGAGGAGCAAGCCAGCGCTCGCCCGAGAGATCGATCCGGGCTTTGCGCTCGCGAGCGCGCGTCGTGTCCGCCACCATGTTCCGTTTGAATATGACCTGGAGGGAGTTTGCAATGACATTTTGGTGCGAAATTTCGACGCCCTTGGGGGTTCCAGTCGTGCTGGTTCATTGGTTCCGTCACGTTAGCCCTGTGGTTGTCGCAGTCTCGTCCAACATGACACCTTAGGTCCTCTTTAAAAAAGACATACATACCCGCTGGAGTAGTTGATTGCAACCGTCGTTTCCTGAGCTTCTTTGGCTGAAGATATCCTCTTCCACGTCCATGTCGCGCTTTGTTGCTCCGTTGCCCAGATGTCGGTCCATGACGGTAGTCCACTCTGGGTCCTTTTGTCCAGAGGGTCGGCAAATTCGAACACTCTGTGCCTGGGGATGCCCACTTGCGCCGCGGCTTCCAATGCCGTCTGGACGCCCGCAGCGCTCGTGATGATCAGTTTCGCGTCCGAGTCCTTTAACTGGTAGCTGAGCTCTGAGATACTGAGCGATTAGCTGGAGTTCCAAACCCTCTCCTCTCCTCTCTCATTTCCATACCTGTCACTGAGGCGCTGGGACTACACCCCGTAAACACGCACCCCGCTGCGACGGTGCCCCAGTAGAGGATGGGGAAATACAGCGAGTTTCCCGAGTAGAGCAGGACCTTGTCATTCTTTCCGAGACCGAGATCCTGTAAGCCCTTGGACAGTCTCTTGACGAGGATCTCGGCCTGGTCCAAACTGAAGCAACGAGCAGGACAGTCGGCGTCGAAGAATTGTGGGCGACGACGCTGTTCCCGGTCTCCCGACGAGAATATAAAGGTCGCCAGGTCAACCGGCGGGATGTCGACCGTGTATCTCGAATCGTGCCGAGTCGCCATGTTGTCGGTCCAAGGACTCGTTTCGCTTCTCGCTATCAATGGCTCCAGAGTCCCGTGCACAGACTACTCATCGTCGCCAACGAGGTTTTGTAGTCCAGTCCCCAACACAACCGCATCATACTTGTGCGGTGAATTGGAGTCACATGGTTTAAAATGAGTCCTTCCTAGCTCCGCATTTAGCCTGTTGGCCTCGGCTTTCTGCAACTCGGCGCCGCTCCAGGGTTCGTATGGATTACTATTCCTCCTTTTTACTCCAATAATTGAGATCCTCGTCTCCGAGCGAGGCCTAGTCCTTGCTCGTCGAGTGCTAAGCCCTCTGATAATACTTCTGCGTAAAGTTGCAAGAAGGTGAAACGGAAATACTCATAGAAACTTGCATTTACATTTTTTTTATGATTTATGGCGCCTTGGTGAGGGCTCAGTCCATTAAATTCGGCAGAAATAAGACGTTGCTATTCCTTGACCACTTCAGTCAGTAGATCTTTCGGCCACCGCGCCTGGTCGACCCCGTTGCCCCTGGTTCCCACATTGAATCCCAAGCGCACCGTGTCTGGCGGAAACTGCAGGACGGGCTTGGGCGTTCGAAAGACGAGTCCGTCCAAGGCGCCCGAGGTCCTCTTCTCGAAAAACCCTGGGTTGAGGACCGTCTTGTCCTTCTTCATCATCTCAATGTACCGCGGGATCGTGTAGTTCATGCTGTGGTAGTGCCGGAACGCCGCTCGGCCGTTCCTGGTCCAGAGATCCTCCCACACTTCGGCGGGGTACTCCCCGACCGTCAGGGCGAGCCACTGGTTGTAGTAGTTGAGGGAGGTGTCAACCAGGTACGAGCCGCCCTGGGAGGCTCGCTCCATGAGTGCGTGTAGCGCGCCACAGGTCCCGATGATGCCGGTGCAGTAGTCGGAATTGGGGAACACGGGCGTCACGGCCTCGTCGTGGCCCATGGCGCGACCGTAGCCCATAGACACGCCTGTGTGAGCGTCGCTGATCGGCTGCCACCCGCTCCGGTGAGACAGAGGGCCGTCCCACCCGAAGCAGTTCTCGCGGATGTAAATGATGCCTCGATCCCGATTCTTGACCATGTCAAATACCTGGTCTTGGCCAAAGCCGTGTTTGGTCAGGACGTCTGGTCGGTAGCCGTTGACCACGACATCCGCCTCCAAGATGAGATTCTTCAGCTTCAATCGGTTCTCCTCCTGCCTCAGATCCAGCGAACAGTTCCACTTGCCCCAGTTGAGATCGGGCTGTAGACCCGAAAAGTCCGGGAGGTGAGAGGCCGTGACTCTCATGACACTGGCGCCGAGTTCCGCTAGCCCTCTCCCAATCGCAGGCCCCGCGATCACCCTGGTCAGATCGACGACCTTGAGACCAGCAAGCGGTCGTTGCGGGCTGGTGAGGCTGGTCGACGGCCACCACGCGGCCGCTTGACTGGATCCTGTGTACTTGGTGATCCGATACAAGTCAACCGTGGAGTTTGCTTTGCCTTGAGGACTGGCGGCGTACTGGTCAGGGCTCAAGCAAATGGTCGCGGCCTGGCGATACTTTTCGCCGAGGATCTCATCCCATTCCTCCGCGGTCTTCTCCTTCATGACCTTGATGAACGGGGTCCACGAGTCCTCGATGGTCGTGATTTCCGGCATGTCCCTGGGCATCCCAGCGGCCTCGAGCGACGGATCCGGATTGAGGCTTCCGTGGATGTGGAACCACTTGCCATCCTTGGTCTCATAAATGTTGTAGGCGGCGCGGCGATACAACGTTGATGCCATCTGGTGGAGATCGCAGTTTGGAAAGTACCTCGCATACCTCTCTGTGAGATCGCGGATTGGCGTCGGTGATATGGGAGCAGAGAAGTCCGGGTCGACCTCGAGAACGATCGACGACATGAAAAACAACTGTGCGTGGTCCGTGTTGATGCGGATCTCCTTGGGGGGTTCCTGGTACTTTCTGCCCAGTAACGCGTTGATCATGACAGCCTCGAAGCCTTTCAGGGAGGCCACACTCTCGGCCAGTCTCCAGTTGATGGCAATACTGGGCGCTGCTGAGCCTTCAAATTTGACGTGCTGGGCCAGGTCCCTGCATTCTGCCGGCAACGAATGCTGCAATCGGGTCCCCAAAATCCCAGTCTCCAGCAACGTCTTGCATTCCTCTGGCACCGAATAGGGCTGCGACCGCTCTGGCTTCATTGTGGTTGATTTTTTACTTCTTTTCCTATCGCGACCTGTCCTGTCCCATGTAGACAATATTCGTTCGTGTTGAACATATGTATATCAACGCATGGGTATGTGGGGAGGAAGGATGGGTCGCCCACAAAGGAACCCAGGACTGGAGCAATCTGCCTCGTCCATGATAGACCAAGCAAACAAAAGCCTTTGCCGACGTGGGCCAGGACCGAAGTCAATCCCCACCTGATATTCACGAGGCCGACGCAGACCTTTTGGGTGTGACGCCGAGACCTGCTCGGCGGACATCTCGGCCAGTTGTGACCTTAACTTACTTGCTGGGGTTTTCTTCGCATCTTGCCCGCTTGGTAGTTCTGTACCCAGGAGAAGCAGAAGTTGGCATAGTGTTCCACTCCATTGTTCTAAAAGTAGGCTTTGGGTCGTATCACCGTCCTGTCTGGTCCAGTGACCGCCCATTGGTTATTGGTTGATATTGAAAAGCTAAGATAACAAGTAAGCATAGTAGCCAAGGTTAGTTGGAGTTTTTAAAGATGTCGCCAAAGCTACCCTTTGAATCAAGTCGATATCGCTCTTGTTCAAGTGCCGCAATTTCGAGTACTACAGATGGTTAAGCTCTTTTACCATCAATCAACACATTATGTGCTCATGGCTCTTGAGGCGGGTTACTTTGATGAAATTCTTGCTTTTCTACACTGGGACGAAATACGAGAGACGCCAAGTAGACGAGTGAGGGAGTATTGCTCAACCTCTCTCAATAGAAACCATGCATTGACACCACCAGGCAGGCACATGCCGAGACGGGCCTGACATATTCCATTCTAAGCAAGACGGGAAAAGGATTGTCTTTGTGTCGTGTCGTGCCGTGTCGCCACCAAGTTCCCAGACAGCAGAGATAATCTCGCCCACCCGTCGTAGATCGCACGTATAGGCGGGTTGGCTACAGAACCGCCTCCTTGGCGAGAAACTTTTCCGGAATGTCGACGTGTCGTGCGCGCAGGTACTCGGCCAGATTCTACCATAGAGTATCAGTAAGCGAGGCTCAATCTTACACTCAGAGGTAAGAATGACAACAACGAAAAAAGGACTCTTACCTTGCCCAGAGCGTCCATCTTGACCGAAGTGCTCACCCCCGCGCCAAGGAGACCGTGAATGACAAAGTGGACGGCGTGGAGGTGGGGGATTTCGCACCGCTCTATGTATGTCTCGGGGGTTGCTTCGCGTGCGAGGAGCTCTGATATCATTAATTGGGTTAGACATTGTTTCTTTCCAATACGAACTTTGTCGGAATTTCCAGACGGAGAGAGGACATAAGAACACAACTCACCTCGCAACCGCTCCGTCGTGAGGAGATTCCTCAGCCACTCGAACTTTTCTGACTCGTGGAGACCTCTGGGGATGAAGAAGCCGACATTGACGTTGGCCCCCTTGTCGCCACTGCGGGCGTAGACGGCAAGTCCTAGTGGCGCCTTGACGGTTGGTCCAAAGGAGGACAACGGCACCGGGTCCACGGGCTGGTAGTCTGGCTGTTGTGGGAGGAGGTGGACGGGCGTGTAGGCTCCGGGTCGTGCAACGGGTATGCCTTCCCCGTCATTGCCGCCTTGTGAAGCGAAGAAGACGCGCAGCTGGACGTGGCTCTGGTTGACCAGCCCCGGGAAGTACGTCGACATTTGTTTCGGTTCTGCTGTCCTAAAATCCACGTTGGCCGTGAGGCCCGGGTACCCAGACAGCTGGTTGCTCATGAGAGGACCGAGGAAGCGCCCTGCCCTCAGATACTGTGGGTCTTGAGCCTGTGCGAGGACTCGGAGCTGCAGTGTCGCTTCGAGCTGGTTCTCTGGGTTCTCCTTGGGTGTTCCGTAGAGCTGGAAA
Source organism: Fonsecaea monophora (assembly GCF_001642475.1). NCBI lineage: Eukaryota > Fungi > Ascomycota > Eurotiomycetes > Chaetothyriales > Herpotrichiellaceae > Fonsecaea > Fonsecaea monophora. Next base: position 29,130 of record NW_019174062.1, read on the forward strand.
TCCAGGACGTCGTACTTGTTGTCGTTCAGTATCTTGCGGGTCATGATCTCGAAGCTCTGCGCCTTTTCCTTGTAGTCTAGGCCGGTCACGTAGACGGACACTTCGGCCTGGTAGCCTCCCAGTGCCATGATGGCAATCTTGAGAGTTTCGGGAGCCAAAAGGCCTGTAGAATAGATTAGTTAGCCCGCAAGTCACTGTTTCGCACGAAAAGTATCCAGTAAGATGTGACAAGCGAAGCCAAGTGTAGAGGGAAAAACACACCTTTGAACCCCGAAACGTACACCTTGTCCTTGTCAACCTGCTCGACTTTCAGGCCAGACAGATCGGCAATCACGTCGGGGTTGTAGTAGAATTGTCCTTGAATCTCGTATAGCAGCTGGCCCCGGACCGTGTCCACCGTCACACTGGGTTTCACGTTAGTCGGCGCACCACACGATTGTGCTCAAGGAGAAGAAGGTTGATAGAAGGACGCACACGCCATTTTGATTCGAGTGCTTCTGAATCACACTCGTCCCGTCTATTGCAATCGCGGCAACCGGGTAGGATAAGTCATAGTAGTTGGGGAAGAGACTCTTAAACCCTCCAAAGTTGCCTCCAGTCTGTGTCAAGGATCGTTTAGCTGGATGTAGATATCCTTGAGGCGATATTCAAGACAGAGAACCACTTACGACGTAGCATCCGCATTCAATCAGATGTCCAGCAACCAGGGAGCCCGCGAGTTTGTCGACGTCGGTCCGCTTCCAACCGTGCCACCAGGCGGCGACACCCATGACCTTGTAGCCAAACCAGTCAGTCCCACATCCGTGCACCAGAACGAGACGTTGCTACTCACCGTGCTCGCGTCCGTGCATCGTCCACAGATGACAATGTCCGCCCCGGCCTCCAATGCCTCGACAATCCCCCAACAGCCCGTGTACGCCAGGGCGAGGATAACATCCGGGTACTTCTGCCTCCAACTTCGAAAGCCCCCAGTCGCCCTCGTCAGGGGCTGTACATCGAGCTTATCGATCTCGGGCAGCAAGTTGTCGCCGGTCACGTACGCGACTTTTTTCGAGCAACCCCGTGACACCAGGAGTTTTTGGACCTCTTGCGCGAGCACTTTGGGATTGAGACCGCCGGCGTTGACGGCGATGCGGAGGTTCGGGTTTCTGTAGTTGATGTATTCGTCCAGAGCGTCGCGTAGGGAATACAGGAACCCAGGCTCGTAGCCGCCTTTCTTGCCGTCGCGAACCTGGAGTGACCGCGAGGCCAAGTTGAACTGGGAAACGTGAGCTATCAATCATTGTTATTTCTCGAGGGCGTTTGACAGGGACATACCTCTGAAAGCCAATCCCCAATGATGGCATCGACCGTCGTCTTACCCTTGAGCATCGACTTCAGCCCTAATTCATCCCAGCATCACCATTAGCTGTCTGTCTGTTCCATCCACGCGTCTGTTGATCTTGTTGTCGAGGAATCCAGGATATTATGCTCGTCACTCACCATCCAGTCGATCCCCCGTCGACCCAGACACGTTTCCGACCAGGACCGGCCGTGATCCTTTCCCTGTTAAATTGGTCGCCATATTGTGTCCGTTGGTCTCCTCAATATATACCTGTCTATTCTCACTGCATCGATCGGTCCCAGGAAGCGGAACTGTTTTTCGCGAACGAGAATCAAACACTAGAGAGATCAGCAACGACAGATGTATGTCTTCTCTCTTACAATCCAAGCTGTCATCAAACTCGTTGACGTCTATGTCGTCCCATAATTTTATTCCACGCTTCGCCTCGCCCAAGTTCCGTACACCTCGGCAATGGTGGCCGTGTAACTCCAATCTTTCCCCATTCATGAGGTGAGGAGGTACAGGTACGTGGCTAGGGGCTCTCGGCTTTTCTTCGCCGATGCAGGCTATTAGGGCTACTAGGCCACTACTAGTCACTACTTGTACTCTCTGTGGAACCTTACCCGAGCCTGGCGGCTAGGGTGGAAAGAAGGCGGCGCCTTGGAGTATCATTTCGGCCCGACATTTCTACAGGAAGTTTCCAAGCAGAATGTTGGAGAAATCTGTCTCTATTCGGTAAAGCATCCAGACAAGACAACTCATTACGATAGATACATATACTCGTGGAATGTGGCTGGTCTCACGGTGCAACATGATTCTTCAGCCATTCGATGATGAGGCCATCAGTCTTTCTTCGCACCGCAGGATCCGTCCATTTGGAACCCATGGCATAGATATGGAGTTGGCCCCATTCGATGACCAGCTTGGATTCCACGCCGGCCGAGTGGCACATCTGCGCCCATTGCTCCGAGTCATATCTCGCGAACTCGGCGCCGCCGGTGAAAATGAGCTGCGGGCTTAACCCGCTGAGCTCTTCGGGCTGGCGATACAGAGGATTGACCTCTGGAGATTCGGGTGGCCAGTCCCCGATAAACATCTGCACCAGTGCAGGCACCGCCTTGTTGGCCATGACAAAGTAGTCGCTCTCCACGGCCGGGTTCCCTCCTACGTAGGCCTTGAGGGCCATGTCGATCCAGGGGGAGATCAACACCGTTGCCGCTGGTTGTGGCAGATTGAGCCGCTTGACTTCGAAGCCCGCGAGGATACAGAGTCCACCTAGATAGCCGAGGGATGTCAGTGCGGGAGATGGTGTAAAAGGGACATGGAGAGCATTAGGGCCTGCTCACCTCCAGCAGAATCCCCCATGAATACGATATTCTGGGCCGCGACGCCATTGTCAAGCAAGTACTGGTATGCTTGGATGAAAGCATTCCTCTGTGCTGGGTGGCTCGCTTTGGTTGTGAGGGCTACCGAACTCGCTTTAGTTCTCTCTTTCTCTCTCTTTTCTCTCGTAAAAAAGCCTAGCACTCCCAGATTGGACTCAAACTCACGGTATTCGACGCTGTAGAACGCCAGATCGAGATCCCTTCGCGCCGACTCCGCAACCCACCGTTCCAGATAGTTGACATACATCCTGGCCTCACCACGGGCGTAGCCTCCCCCATGAGCGAACAAGACGACGCATCTCTGCTTCTTCCCGTCGTCTTTCGGTTGCGCAAAGTCGGAAAGCCCTCGTGTCCCCGGGATGAGGTACGCGGGCACCTTCTCGTCCACCTGGCGCGCTCGTCGCCGAGACAGATCCCCCACGGGGAGTCGGTGCGTCAAGTCGGGAAAAGTCAGAGCAGCCGCACCGAGGTATGCTCGCTGGATCTGGAGTCGTAGGGACTGGAAGACCGGGAAGTGTGGTAGGAGCAAACGCCGTAGAAGGACGAGCGAGATCTGGGAGAAGAATGTGTGTATGAAGAGTAATGTCCTCAGCGGATGTTTCAGGAGGAGGAGGACGAGGTTCGCCATGGTTGTATAGGAAAGAATAAAGATTACATGCACAGTCTGGGCAATTTGGTGGAAGACAGACGGTTTTCCCAGCTCCTACTTCTCAATAAATAAAACTCGAGCGACTGTCCTGGACTGAGGAGGGGTTCGCTCAATCAAGATTCGAAGCGGTCTCGGTATTGCCCGCCTGGCCTGAACCGAAGCGTCGTTCTCGTTTCCCATCCCAGTCGGACTCCCTAGGCCGAGATTTTGTAGACTGCGACCCCAGCTCGGCTGCTCGCGATGATATCATCCATCTCCCTCCTCCATCTATATCTGGGACGGTGCTGTCGATGTATCTGTCCTGCTTGACACCACAAAGGACTCAGTCTTATGTTCACACTCGGTCATGGCATCCAACGGAGATTTAATCGAGCTGAAACTCGACGGCGTGGTCCGCTATACCCTACGCACAGCTGACGCGGGCGACACCATAATAGACGCCAAATGGATCTCAACGCGCACCCTCGCCACCGGCCAGACAGGAACCGGTCGCGCCGTTCGACGAAAGACGACGACAACGACGACCGAGGAATCATCGAGCGGAAAATCCGGCTTCGAGGGAGCGTGGACCATCGAATATTATGGACCGGATGGCAATTTGGCAGTCACGCCCTTCCTTCTAGACCTGGTTAAAAAGGGAGAGGTATTGTCATCCACTTTTTGCCATGTTTCTTTTCAGGTTTGCTGGTGGCCCGTGGGCGGGCCAGTATTTTCACATATACATATACACATGCTAACCAAATAACCCTGCTGCTTGTACAGATTTACCATGGAAAGTGGGCAGACCCGAAAGGGCGACCTTTGCTGGAAGGCTTCGGCTTCGAGGACGACGGGAAGCTGTACATGAGATATGGAGATAGATGGGTGTAAATCACATCCGGGTATGTGTTTGCGCAGTCATGTTGTATTACCGAGCGTGCGTCGCTGTGGACTTCATCTTTGCCATCGAAAGAGTCTTGGAGAAGACTGATGGGGGCACAATACATCGTGCTCTAGAATGTATCGAATCTCTCCATGGCCTGCTTCTCGTCGTTCATTCGCTCTACCCGAACTACTTTACACAGACACTACCAATCCACATGGCCCATCGGCCAGCCGACGGAGTCTCGTCCTCTGTGTTTCATTGAGACTCGGCCTTGACAGCCAATCGGTGAGACGTGCGTAGCAAGATATCCTGCAGCTCATCCAAATAATCCCCGTCTGCGTAGTCATCCTTTCCAAGGTCCATATATCCCTGGGGCGCGGCATCCCGAGGAACAATACCGAACGATCGCCCTGTCATGAGGTTTTTTTTAGTCCTGCACGGCTTGAACTGACAATGCTGACAAAATGATGCTCACCATTTATCGATGGATCAGAGGCGATTTTGATCCATGCGCCAGCTGCGTCCTTGGCTTCGGCAAAAACGATCCCTTTGCTTTTGCAGTACTCTTGTACCGTGGGGCTGAGGATCGTGGTGGCCACATACCTGCGATGAAAAGAGTCAGAATCGGAGATCGGTCTCGCTCAGCTATCAAGGAGCGACTTGCCATGGCCCAGTGAGGTTCATGCGAACCCCATCGACAACGGTGGTCCTTCGAATGCATCTCATCAAACCCCGACACCCCCATTTCGATGCCATGTACTGGGGAATGCCAGGGACATCGAGGAATCCCACGAGGCTTGCGTTCACGATGAGACAGCGATCGTGACTTGCGTCAAGGGGATGCTTCACGAAGTAGTGGCGGGCCAACTTCATCGTGTACATGACTCCGAGGAGGTCAATGTTGACAATCTTTAGCTGGGGCTTGACCGGCTCGTCCGTGTCTGTCACTATATCAGAATCATTTTCGCCGTCATGGGCATCACGCTCCAGCCCATGCTCGCACCTTCGATGGTGAAGGCATCATCCGGCCCACTGATGCCGGCATTGGCGACGACAACGTCGATGCTCTTCCTGGGAGAGGAACTCAGAGCGAGCTTGAACATGGCCAGCTGGTCCTCCCAGGACGTGACATCGCAGCGAATGAATTTGGCGTTCCTGATCCGACGGTTAGCTAGATCGATGTCTCGGCAAAGACAGGAAAGACTGATGCTGAGTTCGACACCAACATCACGAACGTACGGGGCCAGTTCTGCCTCCAGTTTCGTTCCGCTCTCTTCATCCAGGTCTCCAAAGGTGACGTGGGCTCTTAAGAAACTCGTTAGCGTAGAATATATGGGGATGGACCAGTAAGAATAATGCTTGCCCTGCTGCGACAAAAGCCCGAACTCCCTCCTCACCCATCCCCTTTGCACCTGCCACGATTTATTAGTTGATGACTATTCGTTGGTAATGTATTATATCAGACGAACCACCAGTAATGACGACACCCTTGCCCTCGAGGTTTGTCGGCGGAGCAACATTCTTGTAATCGACAACACCCTTTTGATACGCAGCGTAAGCCATGGTGTGCTGTTCTTCCTTTGGTACCGATCTAGGCTGACGAGAAGAAGGGAGTTTTAAGTGAAGGGTCCTTTTGAACGAGCAAGGTGAGGCCGACGTCTAGAGTGATATTGAAGATCTTTGTCCGAGGAGCCATCGGCGCCGAACGAGCTGGGCACAAGGTTGATTATGACCGAGGGATCGGTCCGACCTTTGAAGAGAGGTTGAAAAGGGACGAACGAGTGAAAACAGGAGCTCCAAGATCAAGGACAGCTGTTTTCAGGTGCTTCTGCATTTCTGTTTGCTCCATCATGGCGACCAATTCACCCGCTCTGAATATTCCTCATTCGCTGTCCACCGTTTCTGTCTCGGTGATTGAGACAACTTCACGAATCATTGCAAAAACAAATATCGTCGTCCAGCCGCATATTCAGGGCCATGACGAGTTCAACTGCCCTTGCTATTCCTTCCTCATCGACCACAAGGGAACGGGGAAAAAGATTCTTTTTGACCTAGGAATCCGAAAGGACCCCGAGAATCTCTCGCCCAGAACATACGCGTTCACCAAGGCGATGACCATTGTATCGGAACAGAATGTGGCGGACATCCTAGGGGACAAGGTGTCCGAGATCTCCGAGATCATCTGGTCACATCATCATTTCGATCACATAGGAGATCCGTCAACGTTTGCGTCCTCGACCAATCTTGTCGTGGGGCCCGGTTTCAAGGACGAATTCCTGCCCGGTTACCCAGCTAACGAGGAATCGTGGATAAAGGAGAGCGACTATGCCGGCCGTGAACTGGTCGAGGTGAATTTCAAGAAGGAGGGTCTGAAATTGGGCCAATATGACGCCTTGGACTATTTTGGAGATGGATCCTTCTACCTTCTCGATTGCCCTGGGCATACCGTTGCTCATATCATGGGTTTGGCTCGGACCACACCTGACAGCTTCGTCCTCATGGCTGCTGATTGTTGTCATCACGGTGGAGAGTTTCGACCGAACCCATACGATCCGTTGCCTGACTCGATCGATCTACCTGCGACTGGCCAACGTACAGCACGAGTTCATCGAACGTCCTGCCCTGGTTCGCTGTTCTTGAAGCTGCATCCCAAGAATTCTCCGACGGAGCCCTTTTATGAACTCATCAATCCACGTAACTCTGACACGGTCCGCGAGGCGATGCGAAGCCAACGGAAGCTGGAGGAGTTTGACGCCAGTGACGACGTGCTGGTTCTCACGGCCCACGACTCGGACGCGGCCGAGATTATCGATCTATATCCCAAGACGATCGATGACTGGAAAAGTAAAGATTGGAAACGGCAACTTCACTGGGCATTTCTCAATGATTTCCAAGTCGAGTAACCTACATCACCGTTAGGTATATAGGCCATGAGGAGACAGCATAGACGTTAGCGTTCAAGCTCCAGTACTAGCGATAGAGGGTTATAAAGCGCCATAGTGGTATCGATTGGGCGCGAGATGCCCTGCCCCGACTGGCTTCAACCATGGTGTTCATGTACAGGGAGCAGTTGATGGAATGGACGAGGGCTCCTAGCTGACCTTGGGCCGCTGATATCCTCATGTTATCGATTGTTGAGCCTGTAATGAAGTTCTCTGAGACATGTTTCGTCCTTGTCTGGCGGGCTCAACGAACCCTTTCCTTCAGGGGCACCAGGGGCGAGGGATACGAGTAGATGCATGCCATGCCCAGCACGTGAGTTTGATAAGTCTCCACTCGGTATCAGAACATCCCGGAACCGAGTCACTTCCACAGCGAAGATAGAAAGGAGAAAAAAGCCAGAGATTACCCCTGTAATTAGCGTTACCTACAGGTTATAGGCCATGTCCTGGAAAGGAGTATGATTCTTCTGAAGAGAAATGCAGGTTTTGGTGATTTGATAGGGCGATCGTGTCATTGAACAAAGCATAGCAATGGTGAAGATGGAGATGCAAAACTGGAAATGGGATTTATTTAGTCGATGCCAAGTCATTGGCTGTTCGGGTTGTGGAATAAAACTTCACCGAGTGTCAGCCCCTAGAACGACACCGCCATTGGTAGACAGAGGTGCCTAGAGGCCCGTAGCGTGCCCACCGAGTCCGTTGCCAGTTGGTGAGTTAGCTAAGGTTACGGGCGATGAGCGGCACCTAGCGATGTCCACTGGTCGCCCAGATCTCGCTTGGCCTGGGCATTGTTTTTGGGCTCCGCTCCTCCCCAATCTAGGCATCATCTATTCTACCAAACGCCCTGGGAAATGTCCATCGCAAATTTATCCTCATCCCACCCGCTAACCCACCCCCGTATCCGATCCCATGAAACGATTGTTTATTATATCTTTCGAAAAATCCGCCATAGATGTCTTTCTCTATAGAGTTTCTCCCTGCCCTTTGTTGGTTCAGGGCAATTTCCTTCTTCTTTCGCGGGCCTTGTTCCTGCTTTGAGTGCTACTAGGTCTTGATTAATACATTCACATACTTCATTTCACTTCTTGCTCAGTTCACGCGTACCAAACATTTCTTAACGTCTTCAGCCATTATCACACGCGGACATTCTGCCAGACCTCTATTCTCCTCCAAATTCCCCTTGGTATCGGAGTTTGCTAGCCCAGCGGAGTCCAGAGCTGAAATACAGTAAGCCCTTTCTGCGGCAATACGAGTACACAAATCCATCCCGAACGCCTCCATCCTAACTCAGTCCGAGGATTGTACAGCCTCGAGCGACCCACACAAACCCTACTACGAGTCGCAGATCCTTCCAGCATCAGAGATCTTTCGGAGACTGCGCTGTGCTTCGTCGTGGTGCATCTTCGCAATGGGTCTGTTCGGCAAAAAGACAACGAGCTCAGCTTCAAGCCCCGTCGAGCCAGCCCAACGAGCCAATGTCGAATCCGAAGATGCCGCTGTCGTACCCAGCCTGAGTGTATCGGAGGCAGATTCATTGGAGAAGAGTAGAGATTTAGAGACAACCATGGTGGATGAGAAAGGGCCCGAGGCCAACCAGAAGATACAGGATGCTTCCCCAGTTGCGAACGACAATGCCGACTCTTCGCAAGGAACAGCGTACCTACCGTCAGAAAAAGAGGGGAAGACCCAAGAGGATGTTCAGGTTGAGAGTGATACAAAGAGCACCAGTTCCGTGAGTGTGGTTGGTCCCGCGGGCCCAGGCGACGATGATGAAGTAGTCTATCCAGGCGGAGTGAAACTGGCACTGATCTGCCTGGCACTTTGTCTGTCGGTGTTCTTGGTCGCGTTGGATAACACCATTATTGCAACGGCCATCCCCAAAATTACAGATCACTTCAAGTCCTTGGGCGATGTCGGTTGGTATGGATCGAGTTATCTGCTCACCACTTGCGCTTTGCAGTTGTTCTTTGGAAAGTAAGTGCCCATGCAGATCACGCCGGCGGCCATGGCTAAGTTTATGTCACAGGCTGTACACCTTTTACTCTATCAAGACAGTATATCTGGTCTCCATTGTCATTTTCGAGGTTGGGTCGGCCGTTTGTGGTGGCGCTCCGACCTCCGATGCACTGATCGTCGGTCGTGCGATAGCCGGTGTCGGTTCGGCTGGCATTTTCAGTGGTGCGTTGGTGATTATCGCATACACTGTCCCGCTAAAGAAACGACCCATCTACACTGGTATCATTGGAGCAATGTATGGGATTGCCTCTATTGCCGGTCCGTTGCTGGGTGGTGCCTTTACAGATGGGCCAGGTTGGCGTTGGTGCTGTAAGTGACCTTTAACGGATGTCTATCCTGTCCCGGCTGATCGATTGTTTAGTTTACATCAACCTCCCTCTTGGTGGCGTTACGCTCGTGGTGATTTTCATCTACTTCCACTCTCCGGTTCGTAAGGCTGAGCAGAAAGTACCACTTCGAGAACGTGCGCACCAGCTTGACCTGGGCGGCACTGCGCTCTTCATTATCGCCATTGTGGTCTGCCTGCTTGCCTTGCAATGGGGTGGCTCTACCTATGCTTGGTCAAACTGGCGGATCATTCTGTGTCTCGCATTGTTCGGCGTACTTACCATCGTCTTCGTCATCCACCAGTACTTTATGAAGGAATATGGCACCATTCCTTTCAATATCATCTCGCAACGAAGCGTGGCATCTGCATGTTGGTTCTCATTTACCCTGGGTGCCTCATTCTTCGTTCTGATCTACTGGGTCCCGATCTGGTTCCAAGCCATCAAAGGTGCATCTGCGTTCAAATCGGGGATTATGTGCTTGCCCATGGTCCTGGCCCTTGTCCTGGCAAACATCGCCACCGGGGTGGGCACGACAGCGATCGGGTACTACGCTCCGTTCTATTTTGGATGTGTGGTTCTCTCTGCTATTGGGTCAGGTCTTTTGACGACTTTTGAGACCACTACCGGCCATGAGAAGTGGATTGGATATCAAGTCATATACGGTTTTGGGGTTGGCCTTGGCATGCAACAAGCTCTCATCACCGTCCAGACCGTTCTCCCTTTGAAGGATGTGCCAACTGGGACTGCGATGGTCATGTTTATGCAAACATTTGGCGGCGCCTTGTTTGTCTCGGTTGCCCAAAACATCTTTAACAACCGACTCATGTCAGAAATCCCTAAACTGGCTCCAGGGATCGATCCGGCCATTATCTTGCACGTCGGAGCGACGAGTCTCAAGGAACAGATCCCAAAAGCGCCTTGGCTGGGGTACAGACGGCGTACAATACCTCGTTGACGCAGACATGGTATATTGCCGTGGCGATGACTTGTCTGCAGCTCATCGGGGCTGTATTTGTCGAGTGGAAGAGTGTCAGGGGCATGCAGCCTGGAGGTATAGCCGCATAGGGACCACTGATGAAGCCCTACGCTTGAGTTTTTTGTTGAGCATTTTTGCCGGGAGTTGGCGGCGATATCATGCTGGCGATTTGCATGTTGTGCATCTATGTCCAATGTTTGAGTTGCATTGGAAAAGCGAGCAATTGACCACTGCAAGGTCTTGGATATGGTCCTATGGTGGTTGATGCTCACGATATGGGGTGTCGTGAATCCCACTATTTCACGACTGGATAGACTAGACATACAGATTTGTCGGGACAGGAAGACGTCCTTGCTCTTGAATCTGGAAAAGTTGACCACCATGCTGAGATCTTTCCACTTCTCAAAAATCGAGCATATATTGCCTTGCTTGTTCACAGCGAGTATACTTCTTAGAGGCATGCTCGCCATCACCTCTGTCACCGTGGCTAATTCCTTTCATGCTCGACCCAAGGATGCTGGTGTGAGGGGCGGAGGAAATCGAGACGGCAGTTCAGGTTGTGTTCTGTTGCCTTAACCACTCGTGGTCAATGTTCCTGTCGAGCGGGCAGGTGATGACATCCATGTAGATTCGTCCGCAGACTTCTTGTCTCCTCGAACAACATCCACCCGCGCTGGCGTCCTAAAACGGCGAACGGTATCGTCCCTGACCGTGTCCCTCTCCATCTCCGCCTCCATCTCCGTGATCTTTGACTCTGACTGACTCCGCCCGACATCACTCTCGGTCCTCGATCCCAATCTCGGCGCGGTCAATCCTCGCCTATTAGCCAGCCAGCCATCCCTGAAACCGTGCACTTGCATTCGATTGATGTGGTTGGACACTGTTTCCTTGTCGCGTCGTGTCGTAAATCAGCGACGTCATCGTCGGATTGACTTGGATGATTTGGTGGTCGAGATGCCAATTACTTCGAATGCGTACGTAATGCGACCATTTCAGTCTTCATCGTCGATATATGATCCTTGGGTTTCCTTCCTTCCTTCCTTCCTTGGTTTTAGCTTTAGCTTTACTTCTCAGGTAGATCTTGTCGGGGGTTTCACATTGCTATAACTTACCATCCATACCATAGCTTGGGCTCAATGGCCACTCACATAAAGACGGATCATCCTTTCCCATTCCTGACAATCTTTAAATTCATTTCCTCCTCGGAGAGCTGAGTCTTTTTTTTTTTTTTTGACATGGCCAATCTCGAGTGGGATTTCATTTCTTGTGCAGACCAGGCACGTACACGTGGCGGAGGTATATGCCGTAGATGCTCAGGAAGATGGACACGACGCCCGAGTACCAGATGGAGACGCAGATGAACATCTTGTTTTCTTGGATTGGCTCCGAGGTCTTTTGAAGGAATGAATAAGAAGTTGGAGTGATTGAGAGGGGTAGAGAGACAGTGAATGGAAGAGGTAGAGGTTTAATGAGTGAGTGGTGGGAGAGAAACCAATGAGTTATACTGTATTGATCACACTCTTGTGGAGGGTATAGAGAGAGGGATCAATCGAGGAAAGAAGCCCTTTATAAATTGCAGAATAACGCTGAAAATGATGATGATGATGATGACTGAAAATAAATGAAACGCGATCAAAATTCCTCCTTCCATGGACCCATATAGACCCTCCCCCCTCCCCCTTTTTTTTTTTTAATTCTCTCGTTCGGGGTTCATAGCTTACCTAGCCTACCAACCGTTGGTTTTATCCACAACACAATTTATGAGGGACCACGGAGCTTTGCATTACTCGTTCCAGCACACACTCCCCCCGTATGGAGTGCAGTGCGAGAGATCAAACGGGTGGGTTGGTGGGGGAATGAGTGGATATTCTCGTGCGAGACAGAGGTCGGCCTCGGCGTCCTAAATACGAGTAATGTTGACGGACGACGGGTACGATGGTTGGGTACATACCCCAGGCACCCGTGGCACACACATACATGCTTAGATGAGTATCTCGGATGTACAAGTGTGTCTGGGAGAGTTTGCTCGTGCTGGCACCACTCACGGCATCGAGACGGTCCTCGTTGATCGTCATGGTCGTCAGCTTGTAAATCAGTGGTGGTAGGGTATGACGGCTTAGGTAAACATACAAATAGCACCTCTACAAGTGGTATAGTCCATCGACGTGTGTGCCCCAGCTCTGCTCTCTGGTTGGTGGTGGTCAACTCGTGCCTGGTACGGAAGACCTGGAAATGTTTTGTTCAGATGCACAGTTGGAGCCCGGACCCGACGCCCTTCCGCGGTCCGGGATCCAGTCATTTCATTACGAGCAATGCAAAGTCGCGGATGAAATGGACCTGTGCTTTCATGGGGGATCGAAGTGATCGAATTTGATCGAAGTTCTTGATTGATTGATTGATTGCTCAGAACTTTTTTTTCTTCTTGCCGAGGAGGGATCAAGAGGATCCAATCTCGCTCGGCACGTCGGGAACAAAAACTCCACGCGAAACGAAATCACAAGCACGAACAGGCCCCGAGCCAGCCGGGAAGGGGGGTCAAATCAGAATGGCACTCATACTTTGTAGATCCCCTTTGACGTTTTATGGGCGTTTCTCATCTACAAGTACAGGTATGTGAAACTAGTAATTGGTCAGGCACTCGCTCTTCGGAAGCCGAGCCTGACATATATACCGAACTGATGCGCGATATATAAATACCGTGCATGCATGCATGAAACAAGGCTTGGGAACGGATGTCAAGTCCGTGATCCTTGTCGCGCTTTGTTGCCTTGGTCTCTGACCTTAAGTACTACCTACCTGCTCGTATGTACTATTGGGGATTTCTTCATCGCGTTCTCGGTGCCTCTACCGTGTTCTTGTTCCAGAGTACAAGCTCCGGCGACATCGAGGCCGATGGCAGACCAGAGTGGGTTGGGAATGATTCCAGAAAACATGCAAGTACGAGTAGTCAAAGTATGTCAAGCACAACTCCTACTCTCGTGTAAGTTCAGCAAATCGTATTAGTCACACAGCTTCTATTGTCTGGATATGTTCTCCTCCGGTGCTTGAGCCAATCAGAGGCACGTATGATATGGGTGGGTCTCACAGCCAGCTACAGCCAATCAGATGCTGTCAACGACTGTGTATCAGTGCCTCGTACTCGCATCAAGTTCGAGGCTGATAACGATCCGATATGATCCTCAGATCAAAACCACTCACCTCGGTCAAGACATTGGCATCTGGCTCATCTCTGTGGTCAGAATTGTCTCATCTTACGAAGGTTGGGGTATAACAATACTAACTTGCAGCTGGTCACCCCTCCAATATTAGTCCAGGAACCTCGGTTCTCAGTTGACACACCAGCAATAAACAACCCACAAAAAGATAAAAGCCTCGCCCATCTCGCCATGCCAAAAGATGCCGAGAAAGACGACAGGCTGTTGGACTTGTAGAGCGCGCAAGAAACGGTGTGACGACAGCCGCCCCTGCTGTTCTTCTTGTACATTGCGTGCCATAACCTGCTACGGGTATGGCGAGAAACCACAATGGATGGACGGTGGCGACACCGAGAAGGCCGTCATGGAAAACATCAGACGTCAGACAAAGGAGAGTTACCGAAGAAGACGCTCTCGAGGAGGCTCTGGCGCCGCCGCCAAATCTCGCCTCGCGAGGCGCGAACTTGCCCCGAGCACGTCCAAGTCCATCTCGACCTCGCCCTCCTCGCCTTTGCGTCCGCTAGGAGGAACCTCAACCTCGTCGCCGTCATCGGTTTGGCCGCAGGATAAACTTACGCCGTCGGACCATGGCATCGATCTTGCTCAGCGTCACCAAAGCTCGATTTGGGGCACAAGTCAGGACACGCTCGGCGCATACCTTGTTGCACGCCTCGCAAGAACTGAACCGCCGAGCCCAAACTCGTTCGACCCGCTGGTGGTCGCGGACCGCAATTACTCCGTCCCTACCTCACCAAACACGTCCCTGAGTACCTCTTCTCTCCCATTCGACGTCCAAGAGATCAACCTAGTCATGTACTACCTCGACCACATATTCCCCCGACTGTCCCCTTACTTCCAGTACTACGCGGGAGACACCGGCCGAGGCTGGCTTCTCAACCTCTTCCTGCGGAACAAGCCACTGTGCAACGCTGCCGTCTGCCTGAGTGCGTGCGACAAGGCCCAGTTCGTGCTGGGACCCTTGAGCGACATCCCGCAACCGTACCATGAACTGGAAATGCAGCATTTGCGGAGCGTGGCAGACCTGCGCGACCATCTCGACCAGGTGTCCAAGAAGACGGGGGCCAGTCAGGTGGCGGCAGGCGTCGAGGCGCTGGCTTGTATCATACATATGATTTTCTTCGAGGTTGGTTTCAACTCACCGTCATTACTCTACATTCTCTGCACCAAATTGACCACTTTTCAGCTTTGGATTCCACGAAAAGGCCTCATGAACGACTGGGTCATGCACCTGGACGCAGCCAGCGCGCTGTTATCCTCGCTTGACTCGTCGCCGTCGCTCATGTCTGAAACATCCCCCGCTTCCGACATCTCCCAAAGCCACGAATACCCGTCGCCGTCGCAATGTAACATCCCGACCGAGCTCCTGTCCGAAGGCGAGAAGCTGGCCTTTGACTTTTTCCTCGACTTCTACATCTCCTGCTTCATCACCGCTGTCGCGACCCTGGGTCTCACGCCGCAATCTGCCCGGTCGATCCGGAGGGTGCGCGCGTTGTGCGATCAAAACCCGACGAGGTTGTGGGACCGACGCGGATGCGACGACACGGTCATGCTCACGCTCCTCGACATCGCCATCCTCAAGGACTGGAGACTGAGAAAATCTCGCAGTGGGACACTCAGTCTGCGAGAACTGACCCGCCGCGCCGAGCCGATCGAGAGTCTACTTCACGAGGGCGTCGCCAAGTTCGCCGCGACCACCAGTCCACAATCCCCGGCGCCTGCGAGATTCTCGTCCTGCGTGGACGAAGAAAAACGCATGGTCACAAACATCTACGTCAATGCGGCGCTGTTGTTCCTGCACGTCGTCGTGTCGGGCTTCCACCCCAACATCCCCGAGATCCGCCAGGGGGTGCTCCGCACGCTCGACGCACTCGAGTACATGCGCGAGCACTCGTCGCACAATTTCCCCTCGTGGCCCTACTGCGTCGCGGGCTGTCTGGCGCTCGAGTCCGAGTATTCCCGGTTCCGGGCCCTGGTGCCGCCGAACGAACAGGGCAAACACCCGCTGGTGCTGTCGATCTGGACGCTCGAGATCATCGAGGAGTGTTGGAGGATTCGGGCGGCGCAGAGGCGGCAGCACCTGGAAGGCGGGGAGGAGTCTTGTGATTGGGTAGCCGCCATGAATCAGCTGGGGACGCGACTCCTTCTTCTATAACAGCAAAACTAATCAACCTCTCGAAGGAGGGGGAAAACAAGGTGCCAGTGTTGCAATCAGTTTTTTTTTTAGAAAAAAAAGGGGGGGCTAACGTTGCAATCCCAAAAACAGGGGTTCCATTGTTGCAATATATACAAATACTCATGAGCTCTTTTGCTTGACCGCCAATGCCGTGGAAATCAGCTCGACCAACCCGAGGATCTTCTCTTCCTGCAGTCTGCGTCCGACCAATTGCAAGCCCACCGGTGTGCCCTGCTGGACTTCTGGGTCGTCTGTTCGCGGTGAGAAAGAGTTAGCACAAAGTTTCACCTGATTGTGGACAATCCATATGTCCAGGGTCAAGGGCCAACAGCCATCGCTCTGCAGACAGGCTCATCGTAACTTACATTGTTCCCAGACTGTCTTGTCCAGGTCATTCATGGGCTTGTAGTCCTTGTCGAACGTGTCGATTGTCTTGTCGACTTTGGTCACGGGGAAGACGACGGATGTGTAGTCGAGGGTGTTTACCCAGGGTGTATAGCCTATAAAGGGATTGGTGGTGGCATCAGCGATCAATTTCGCGACTTCCTTCCAAGAAGGAAGGACAAGGGCAAGAAAGAGAGATAAGCAAGAGTAAAACGAGGACAAGAAAGAGAAATGAGAAAGAGAGGAATATGGGTTGAAAAAAAAAAGAGAGCAGGAAAGAATGAATGTCACGTACCAATCGGCATGGCCTTTTCAAACTGGAGCGCGGCAAACGGCGCGACGGGCGTGAGAATCGCGTCCACCGGTCTGCCCGACTGTGTCGACGCCGCGGTGCTGTTCCAGTAATCCATATATTCCTTCTGGTACTCGCGGACGCGCAGGTTCAGGTCCCAAACCTTGTCGACCGTCTTGGGCGTCCCGGCCTTTTCGCCGTAAAACTCGCGCACGCGGTCCTGGAGCGGTTCGCCCGAGAGTCCGATGTGGTGCCATATGTCGAGGCCGGAGTCGGCGGTGAAGGCTTCGAACTGTATGCGGCGTCGTCAGATATGGGCGTGAGATGGGATCTCTCACACACAGAGAGAGAGAGAGAGAAGGCAAAAGGAGCTAAGAACTTACGGCAAGTTCGACACCCTTCTTGTGCGACGGCGGGTTCCAGTCCACGACGTCGTGGCCCATTTCGAGAATGAGCGCCTTGACAGTCTCAAAGGCCCTCCTCACGCCAGGCTGGGGATTCACGACGCCGTCGCTCGGCAGCAGCCCGAACGTGAGTTTGCTCCCGTCAGCGGGGAGTGGCGCGCACAGCTCATCCCTCCAGGGCATTTCCACCACGGCCGGATCGTGCAGCCAGGGTTGTTGGCTCATGATCGATCGGAGCATCAACTTCAATGCCCCCACGGACGAGGAGATCGGGCCACAGACGGAAGGGATGGTGTTCTGGCCCGGCATGCTGTTGGCGGCGCCCGCGTATGGCAGACGACCAAAGGATGGTCTGATGCCGTAGAGTCCGTTGAAGGCAGAGGGGATTCTGGAGATGAGATCAGATGAGGGTTTCCGATTTATCACAGGATGAAAATGTCGGAGCATTGGGGCTCACTCACCTGATACTGCCCCCAATATCTGTCCCGAACCCGATAGGGCTTCCGCGCATACCGACCAGAGCCCCCTCGCCGCCGGAACTACCACCACAGCTCATGAGACGATTGTGCGGGTTCAAGGTGAAGCCGACGATGTTGTTCCACGTCAACCCGCTCATGACGGTGTGTGGTAGGCTGGTCTTGCAAAAGGGCACGGCGCCCAACGCTTTAGCCTCGCGGACCAGTTCGCTGTCGGTATTCCTCTCCTTGCCCGTGCCCGTGACGCCTTCGAAGGTGCCGATCCACCCGACGTAGCCCATGGTCGTCTCGACGCCCTTTATGTGGAACTGGTCCTTGAAACTGACGGGGAGGCCGTGCAGCGGGCCAGTCGGACCGTTGGCGGCGGCGAAGGCGGCATCGAGTTCTTTGGCTTGCTCGATTGCTAGGTCGAAGAAGATCTCGTGCAGGCAGTTTGTCTGTTTGATGGAAACTTGGTAAGCCGCGCTCAGATGTATGTACACATTGCAAAAGCACGAGGATACAAACCAACTGATGCGCCAACGCGGCACGATGGCAAAACGCCGTAACGACCTCGACAGCCGTCCACTTCCCCGAGGTGGTGTGTTCCGTGATCCGCACGGCATCGCTCTCTGTGATCTCGATCTCTCGAGGAGACAGAAACTGCTGCACATAGGCGCCTGTGACGTCCCTCTGCTCAGCGGGCGAGGGGAGAGGGGGCGTAAGTCGCCATTCCGGCGGGATGGCGGCGAGGGTTGACTCTCGCTTCTTTTGCGCGCGTTCCTGCCAGGTCGGGAGCGAGCCCATGATGATGACAAGAGAGAGATGAGTTTCGAGGAGATAGTCGAGAGATGAGAGTTGAGAGGCGATGGGTTGATTTCTCCTTAAGTCGTTGGGTTGGTAGGAATGCAACATGTATTATATTCCATCATATTCTATCAAATCGAATTATATTTATTTATTTTGTTTGTATTGTTTCCTCGGTCTGTATCTGGGTGACCCCCTCATCCAACCATCAATCTATCCACGTTTGGTCTCGTCTCGTCTCGTCTAGTAAGACTCACAATTCTGCACTGTCGCCTGTCGCGCGCCGCGCATTGCAGGAGGAGATGAGCGCAGTAGAATGAGTGGCGGATACATTTGCCGTGGTTGGGGACGAAAGCGCACCTCAGCTCTTGTCCTTGCCCACTTGGTGAACCTCGCTCGCTCAACTCACTGGCTGGATGGCTGGCTGATAACCTTGTAACCTCGTACCGACATCTATCTCGTGCGGCATTGACATGGAGAGAGCAGTTGAATTACCTCCCCCTCAGCGTCCTCCCTCTCTGCGTGTCTTGGGTAGATAGACCAGCTCGGACGAAATGGACTCGGCATGCTTAATAATTATTGCCGCCTGCGCCAATGGCGGCGCATGCGAGACACTAACATGTCTAGAGATACGAAGATCGGAGAGCGCGATATCACCTAGGCTTCAGTCTGGAGCCAATGAGATGCGAATAAACGACTCTACCAAGTGCGGGAAACAGGGGTAGACGTAGGCGCAGTTGAATTCAACGGCGGCTACCTTTCACTGTACTCGGTACATACATCGAACCTGTCTATCTATCGATGTACCAAGGTACTAGGCTAGTTCTATCTATTCCCGTTTCCCCCTCATCACCGTCTCTATTGATCCTGTCGCAGTCGATCGACGGCTAGACTTGCGCCTCGCATACAAGGAGATATCCGTTCTGGACTTACCGTCTTTCTCGAGATTCTGTTTCTGGTTCTCGCCACCAAAGAACCGAGTGTATTTGTCGAATATCATATCTCTTATCTTGCACGGTCCAGAGAGTGCTACCTGCAGGATCGGATCAACCTTTCCAAGCCTGAGGGACCCCTTCCCGTTGGGGGTTTCCTTATCTCTCACATTATCCACGAGCGAACAGACGAGCAGATGGAGATGGGGAAGGATATAAAAACGGGCGACGCAAAGGTCGACCCCCTGCGGCGTCCATCTCGCTCATCGCCATCAACAATAACGAATCCAGCCCTCCTTCCACGGTGCTGCATTTCTTGTCTGAATACCGAACCTCTACCTCCTCATCGGTCGCCATGTCGACGTACTCTGTCGGACCAGAGCTCAAGGTGCTCAGCCCCGGCGTGGGCTACGGCATCATCGCAGGCATCGGCGCCGTCTTCACGCTGGTCATGATCCTGACCGCCAAGTTTCAGAACCGGTACTTTGCCTTCTCGACAAAGCAGTCAGAAGAATTCAACACGGCATCGCGCAACGTTAAGCCCGGTCTCATTGTCGCGGGTATCGTCTCTGCCTGGACCTGGTCGGCGACGCTGCTCACCAGTTCCACCTTTGCCTATTCCTTCGGCATCTCCGGGCCCATGTGGTACGCCGCCCTGGGTTCGTCGCAGGTCATATTGTTCGCCTTGCTCTCCCTCAGGGTCAAAAGAGATGTTCCAGGGGCACATACGTTTCCGGAAATTGTCCTGTCTCGCCACGGCAAAGGTTTGTTGAGACTCTCATTCATTTCAGCAGTACATGGCGGAGAAGCAGAGACTGACGAAGCTGGCCAGTGGCTCATGGCATTTATACCTTCTTCGGATGGGTCGTCAACATGTGTAAGTCCTTCTCAATGACATTTCCGATGACACACTCTTGACATGGTGGACCACAGTCGTCGGCGCAACGCTCGTGCTCGGAGGATCTCAAGTGGTGGCAGGGCTTTCTGGCGTCAATGTCTATGCGGCCTGTTTCATTGTAAGCGATCATTCCTGCAACCCCCAAATCGAACCATAAGGCGTGAAATACTCACCACCGCGCAGATCCCCCTCGCCGTCGCCGCGTACGTGATCCAAGGCGGCCTCCGTAGCACCTTCGTCGCCGACTACCTGCACACGGTGATTCTGTTCGTGGCCATCTTCATCTTCGCCTTCACGCTCTACACCTCGGACGATTACACGGGCAGTCCCGGCCGAGTGTACGACCTCCTGGTCGAGGCCGGGAAGCAGACTCCCCTCGCAGGAAACCGCCACGGCTCGTGGCTCACATTCCAGTCGTCAACGGGCATCAAGTTCGCCGCCGTCATCTTCCTCGGCAGCTTCTCGACTGTCTGGCTGGACCAGGCGTACTGGCAGCGTGCCATTGCCTCGAAGCCCGAGACGAGTGTCCAGGCGTATTTGCTCGGCGGGGTGAGTTTCATATTATCCTCCCCTACTCTTCAGCCATTACTCCCCCTCTGTGGTTCACAGATTACCCCGTTTCATGTCGTAAGAAGGAGTATTTCGTACCTGGCATGCTAATTTCTAACAGCTGGCATGGTATGGCATCCCATTCGGATTCGCCACGGTCATGGGCCTAGGTGCCGTCGCCTTGACCGGATCGCCGTCCTTCCCTACCTACCCGAACCCTCTCAACGCGGCCCAAGTCGGCGGGGGCTTCGCTGCACCGGCGACGGCGATCGCGCTGATGGGCAAAAACGGCGCGGCGCTGATGCTGCTGCTCCTCTTCATGGCCGTCACGTCGGCGGCGTCGGCGGAATTGATCGCTGTGTCGTCGCTCTGGACGTTCGACGTGTACAAGCTGTACATCAACCCGTCGGCGTCGTCGACCAAGCTGGTCAGGCAGGCGCACTACGGCATCATGGGCTACTCGCTGATCCTGTCGGCGTTCTGCTGCGCCCTGAGCGCCAGCGGCGTCGATATCACCTGGATTCTGACCGTGGGGGGCGTCCTCGTCGGAGGCGGCGGCATTCCTCTGGGGCTGATCGTCTTGTTCCCTTCATGGGTGTCGACGCCCGCCGCGATCGGCGCGCCGCTTATCGCCTCACCCCTCGGCCTGACCGCGTGGTTCGTCACGACGCACATCCGCTCTGGAGCCATCACGGCCGTGACCACGGGTGACCTCACCAACGCCCTGGTTGGCAGCTCCGTGGCATGCGGGATCGGCGCCGTCGTGGCCGTGGTCTTCTCCTTCCTCTTCCCGTACAAATACACCTCGACGGACCCGGCCCACATCGCCCGCGTGCAGAAGATCCAGGGAACCGCAGCCTTGCACGGTCGCGAGGTGCTGACTGAGCTCGCCACCAGCGGCGGCATGGCGACCCCGGCAATCGAGGATGAGAAACCAAGCGCGAGCGAGACCAAGGCTGCTCCGGGAGTCGTCTCCGAACAACCACAAGCACCATCGTCCACAACCGCGCAGGGCAAGGACCAGGATCATACAGATCCCATACACGCCCCTCCCGTCTCTCGCGCTCCCGGATCCATCGATGCCGGCGCCGCCACCGGCAACGAAATCGTCGACTACCTGCTCACGAACCACATCGAGCCGCTCGACCTGCAAGCCTACCGCCGCGCCCGCCGCCTCGCCTACTGGGGCTGCGGCGTCTTCTTTGTGTTGGCCATCGTGTTATTCCCCTTCACGTTCTTCGGCACGGGCTACATCTTCACCAAAGCCGCCTTCACGGGCTGGGTCGTGGTCAGCTTCATCTGGGTGTTTTTCAGCGCCATCGCCTGCATCTTTTGGCCTCTGCTGGAAAGTTATCCCACGTTGCGGGATATGGTGGGCATGTTGGTCCGTGATACGTTCGGCAAGGAGGGGAAGGGCAGTGGTAGTGGTAGTGGTGGTAGTGAGGGTGAAGGTGAGGAGAATCACGAAAATCAAGGGCCGGTGTCTGGTGCCCGCGAACACAGTTCGCCGGTTTAAAAGTGAGGATTTTGTATCAAATTGAGTTGAGCTGGGTGTTGTGCTGTGCAGTGCTGTGCAGTGCTGTGCAGTGCTGTGCAGTGCTGTGCAGTGCTGTGTTTTTGGCCAGAACATCTGCGGTGTCGATCGAGAGGAGATGGACGACAATAGATTCAATGCAGGAAGACGGATAGAATCTAGATTCCGCCCACAAAAGTCGTCTTGAGTCAGAGTGGACGAAGGACGCGAAACTAGCTCATTCACTTACTCACTCAATCAGTTAGATAGATAAAAAAGAAGAGAAGATGGTATACAAGGGAAAAGTCTGGAAATGCGACAAGTTGCCTTTTACAGAATCTCTATCCTCTCAAACTAGATTTCGGTTTCTCAACAGAACCAGTCTCAAAACAACGACAATCAACTAAAATAGGACGGCTTCTTCGACTTGGATCTGTTTGCATATGTAAAGTGTTCCTGTACTCCGCTTCGTTTCGTGCTTGACTTCAAAGAGATGGATATCAGGGCTCCGAGCGTATTGAAAATGTATCTGCTAGATGAGATCAAATGCCCAACCAGAGGAAGGGGTTACATTCTTGCAAATTGGTCCGGCATCCTTGAAACCGACTTTACAGGGACGAACGCGTTAGATGGGACCACATCACTCCTACTCTTCCGCTCGGGCGCCGCCTCGTTCGCGATTTGTCGTCTCATGTCGTACAGGTTCATCTCATCAATGGTCAATTTTCCCGTCGCGACCGCCGCTTTGTACCCTATCTTCTGGCTGGAGAAGCCGATACGCTCGTTGATGTTTTCGCGCGCCCGGGCGCTGGCGGCCTGCACTTTCGTGGCCCGTGGTTTCCGAATCCGCTCGTACAGGGCAAGGCCAGCTGCGATGTCCGAGGTGTAAGTATATTCAGGGCCGAAGATGATGCCCAGCGCGGCGGCATCTTCGATCGCCTGGCACGCCCCCTGGCTCTGATCCGGGAGCATCGGGTGCGCAGCGTCACCGAGGACGCATGTCCGGCCGATCGTCCAGTGAGGATAGGGTTCGTGCACGAACAGACGCCACGGCTTGATGTCTTTGGAGTGTCGGAATAACGCCAGCAGTCTCTCGTCCAGGTCAGGAAACGGGGCGAGCAGTTCCTCCACGCTGGCTTCGTGGTTCCACCCCTCGGATGCGTGGTCGGACTTTGATGTCGGAAAGAAGCAGTAAAAGCTGTTGATTTCCCCAGAACGACACGGTGAGTAGACAATCTTTTCAATTCCCACACCGCCCCAGAATTCAATGGCACAGTTGCGTGTCAAATCGAGGAGGCCGAGTCGAGATACTTCGCTGGTTTCCATCACGCAGTGGTAGCAGGTAGAGGTGGATTGTTTGCGGGTCGGGATTATTCCTAAGGTACGCCTCACAGCAGACTGTTGATGAAGTTAGAGTTGCTGAGGTTTGCTATATAAGAGGAAGCAAAGTGAACTCACTCCGATCCCATCCGCTCCCACAATCATGTCGTGCTGTGCAACAAGTCCGTTTTCAAACGTCACGATACCCTGCTCGTGATCAATTTCCTTGCACTTGTGATCCAACCGCAGCTTCGCTGGAGTCCCTTCGCCACGGCCAGTGGCTGAATCCATGAGCATCTCGTGCATATTCACGCGGTGAAACATGTTGTAAACCTGTGGAGAATTCAGTAACTCAGATCCCCGTTCTACAGACCGCCAGACAAAAAGCTCACCCATCCCCATTGATCCTTGTAGTCTGAAAGGTCATAGACACTCTGTACCTCGCCAGTCTTCCAGTCGTGGCGGATCAGTTTCTGTAACACCACTGTCTTACCGATAGAGATGTCGACGTTCCATTCTTCCAGCCACCGGGTGCCATTGGCAGCACAACTGATCGAGGCTCCGACTTCTCCAGCAAAGTGGGCTTGCTCATAGATAGTGACGCTGTGGCCCGCTCGACGGAGTGATGTTGCTGCTGCTAGACCACCTTGCTTGTGTTAGAATAGATCTCAGGAATCCTGATTTCTTGGTCTCGCTGCACTTACCAATGCCGCCACCGATGACAGCCACATCTAAAGGTTTCCAGCCCTCCGCCATGAGTTCCTATAGTAGATGAAGTTTGTATTTTGTACAATGTCACGCGACTTCCTTAGCGAATTTGAGGAGTTAAGAGGCTCGTTATTGACCCTTTTTTGAAGTATACCAATGGAGCGCTGTTAGGTATATCAAGTACCTTGTCTCCCATGTCTGGTCATTAAAGTAGATGGATTCTTTTGCCGATGCACTGATAACAACCCAAGACATTTCCCTTGGGACGCCTCATTCATTGGCATACTCGTTCCACAGGGTCCCTTGAACATGGTAACAACGCTTGATCGGGAAGAACAAATTGCTGATGCCGCTTGATATCGCAACAAAGTTGTCTTTTGGCGGCCTCTCGGGTGAGAATTTGGGCGTCCTACCAAGCAACTGGGATCGCGATTCGTCCCATTGTCGGGTAATGCACCAGTGCGCTGCCCGCCAACCGCGGATCAGTGAACAATTGGCTGGGTCTGACGTCCTGCTGCACCATCCCGCCATGACCAAAGCAAAGAGAAGATGACTATGTTATGCCAGACGTAGACTATCCGTCGGCTACGGGTGTGGAATTGGAGAAGTATAGCATGAGGAGTTGACGTTCGATGAACTGTTCGAGTGGAGTTGACGCCGGGGGTTTTCCGTGCAATACACGCATCAACATCTCGCAGTGTTGATTCCAGCAGGAATCTCTCCTGTGAAGTGAGCTCAAGTGTCCTTATAAAGGGAAAACCAGCCGTCTGTACAGGAAAGGTCATTGCGTTCAAAGTCTACTCAACGCCAAAATGCTCGGTAAAGTAATTCTCGAAGAAGCATTCGCTCTGCCCCGGTTTGCGGAGAGAACGAGATGGTGGGCATCGATGTTCGCCGTAAATCCAGACAAGCATGCTCGGGAGATGACCGACATCAACGACATCCGGATCCAATACATGGACAAATATGGCGTGGGATACCAGATTCTCTCGTACACGGCTCCTGGAGTCCAGGACGTTTTCGACCGGAAGGAAGCAGAAGCGCTGGCGACCGAGATTAATGACTACCTCGCATCGACAATTAAGGCTCACCCAGACAGGTTTGGGGCGTTTGCGTTTGTCTATCCTCTCGTTGTGCACGAGCCGATGCTAACTCACCTCCCTAGATCACTGTCAATGCATGATCCAAAACAGGCAGCAGAAGAGCTTCGACGTTGTGTCACTCAGTATGGATTCAAGGGGGCACTAGTAAACGACACTCAACGCACAGGCCCTGACGGAGACGACATGATCTTTTACGACTCGGCGGATTGGGATGTATTCTGGTCGACGGTGACTGAACTGGATGTTCCGTTTTACCTGCACCCTCGCAATCCCACCGGAACCATGTATGAGAAGCTCTGGGCAGCCAGGAAATGGCTTGTCGGACCTCCTCTCAGTTTTGCTCAGGGAGTCAGTCTTCACCTCCTGGGGATGGTGACGAACGGTATCTTCGACCGACATCCCAAGCTCCAGGTAGTCATTGGGCACCTGGGCGAGCACCTTCCATTCGACCTCTGGCGTATCAACCATTGGTTTGAAGATATCAAGAAGCCTCTGGGCCTGAAGGAGACGTGTAAGAAGACGATCCGCGAATATTTTGCCCAGAATATTTGGATCACCACCAGCGGTCACTTCTCGACACCGACGCTTCACTTCTGTCTGAACGAGGTTGGCGCTGATCGCATCCTATTTTCGGTCGACTATCCTTTTGAGAAGTTTGAGGATGCGTGCGAGTGGTACGACAATGCTGAGATCAATGAGGTGGACAGGAGGAAGATTGGCAAGGACAATGCGAGGAAGTTGTTCAAGTTGCCAGATTTCAAGGACTGTGATGTGTGATGTCGCACCTCCGCATGGTATGGGGCGCAGTCTGGTGGATCCGACCTACGTAGCTATCCCTCAGGCCTCGAGTCCCGTAGCTCTTAACTACGATAGGCGACTAGGGTCTTGCTCTGGGCAGTCTCCACCCCCACAGTAGCCTTATCATGCCCATTCTTTAACTAGAACCACTTCTGTGGAGCCCTCGTCGCTCGCCTAGACTGCTGGTCGGCTTGCTTATCTAGGTCAACTCCACTACAATAATGACTCCCTCGTCCTAATCTACAAATCCCAATATCGACGTTCTTGTTCCGCGCTCATAGCTACAACATGAACACAGATGCCTCGCCCCAAGGTTCGTCCCGAAGATCGACAGCGGTCTGCCAAAGCATGTCTGCCTTGTAAGGCCTCAAAGAAACGCTGTAACGCTCAACAACCATGCTCCAACTGTGTCAGACGAAGAACGCCGTCGTCCTGTCGTTATATCGAGCCCGGTCATGCCAGACATCTGGTGCCGCAGAGTCGGGATACTCAGCCGCAGGTTCTTAGGAGACCAGGAGATGAGTCCAGCCGGGTTGTGGGCGCGTCGCGCTATGGCAATTCAACAGTCAGCGAGGTGTCGACACAAATCCCCGGTGCCACCAATTCAGCTTCGCCCGCGGTGTCGGCATTAACTCCCCAGAAACTCACGGGAGGCCGTATGCTGCTGAATTCCAGAGGAGATAAAGGTACAGGTTCACGTTTCTTGTCACTGGGAGAGTTCCAAGCACTGAAACGCACGCGGTCTAGTCTACATCGGAGGGTTCGCCTCGCTATCATTTCTACAATTCCTTCGACGGACGATCAGGCAGCAGATGGGGCCCTCCCTATTTACCGAGAACACCCGCCGCCACGTAATGCTCGAAGCCACCAGTCTCGAGGATACAAATCACAACTTTATCGAAGATGTGGACCAGAAACGATCCATGATCGATGTCTACTTTGCCGCTGTAAGTTGCCCCCGGGTGAGTTGCAAAGGAGATCACTCACAGTAACAGACAAACGGCATTGTGGACCTATTTTCTCGGGAAGAGGTTGAAGTATATTTGACAATCGTGAACACCCCAAACATTGAGAAGCGCGAGTATATGACGGCTGCACTCGACCTCATCGTTGCTATTGGGGCGCAATGCCGGGCGGCAGATCAATCCGACCGCCAATATGCCGTCAGACTATTTTCCAGAGCCCAGAAAATGGCTCTCGCCAGCGGACTCGAGGACCCTTGTCTTGACATGGTCCGTTGCTTCCTGCTCATGACCTTCTACATGTTGGGCGCCTGTCGAAGAAACGCTGCATTCATGTACATGGGAATTGCCAGTCAAGCCGCCTCTGCGCTCGGTCTCCATGTCACCGAGCAATATCGCCACTTCAATGTTTCAGACCAAAACGTGCGGTAAGTTAGCATTTTCTACTCTTGATCCTTTGACTGGCTAACTCAGGTAGGCTTCGCACCCTAAAAACCCTTCGAGTCTTGGATGTGATGTATTGTTCGATCCTCGGGAGACCTTATTCGACGGGGGCAATCAGGACCGACCGTGTCGCACTGAACAATATGGACATCCGCACGAGCAGTCCCCGCGAAGTCACATTGAATGCAAGTTTCCGAGTCTGCACAATCATCGCAGACATTACACAGCGCCTTGACTGTGACGGATCTATTAGTCTGGGTGCCGCCCAAGAGTTCCTCAAACGCCTTCAAGAATGGAGCCTCAGTCTCCCCGATGATATGCGACAGTTTAAGAAGCCAATTGCCCAGCCCTTGACGCTGCCTGAGCAGGAGCAAATGATCGGAAACATCCATGTCTCTTGCGTCTATTATTTTGCGGTGATGCTCGTCACCCGACCCTTCCTAATCTCACATCTGATGCATCAAATGACTGGGATCGCTGGCGAAGGCTCTGACACAATGGCGATATCCGGAACGCAGGCGGACGTGGTTGATGTGGCCCAGGCCTGCATTGACGCGGCGATGCTGATGGCCAACGTCTGCTATGAAGCCCTGCAATCTAATATCCTACTCAAGCAGATGTGCATAATGAAGTAAGAAGCTGGTTCCGGGTTTCTGGGCGTGATTTGTGCTGACTTTCTAGGGCATGGGTCTTCGCCGCCGGTCTGGTTCTAGGATTCTCCATGTTCGCTTTGAGCGAATCGCGGTTCGACATGGACGACTCGTTCAACAACGCACGCGAGGTCCTCCGGAATCTGTCCCTTCAAAGCCCCCAGGCGGAACATTACTATGAGATCCTCAGCGGCTTCGCTGATGTCATCTTACGACATCGCCAACATCTCTCCCGCGAAAAGCGCCGGTTCAAGAACAAATATGTCGACCAGATCCTAACTTTGGATGTTAGTCCGAGTGCCGCCGGGTCGCAGTCGACCTCCTCTCCACGAACGCCACTGTCCACCGAACGCAACCTTGGAGTGGTAGACTCTGCGGTAGCAGGTGGAAGTATAATAGGAGGAGATGATGGCGGTCTCGGGAGTGAGTTTGATCCGAATGAGCAGCTGCAAATGACCGATTACAGCCAATGGCCACTGGAAAACGGCGGTGGCTTCGACTTTGGCATGTTTGGCTGGGACAACTTTGCAATGCAAATCTCCGAGAACTTCTCCCTTGACAACGAGGCAGCCTGGGGCGTCACTTGAGGGACTGAGACCAACGGACGCTATTTTCCTTCCTGAAAGCTTTCGATAGACGCTGGTCACTCTCTCCAGGCATGAGCGCGACCTTCGTCGTTCTCGAGAGAGCTTCGTTCTATTACATCATCACTGACAGAGTGCTCAAATCTGAATTCAGCGGCCACCATGACCCCTGCTATGAGCCAGTCCACTACATGAGGTGGTTTCGAAGGCTGGCGTGGCGAAATGGTGGCAGACCAGAGGCACTTGCTCAAATGCAAGGAACAAAAAGCCTCCCTGGCGCGGCTATGACACTCCCGGTATGGACTTGTAAAGCCTCCTCGCACCAATACTCCGTTATGGCGTTGTGCGAGACCAAAGACTTGCGTGCATCGAGTATGAGACTGGACATTATATACGCCTGCGCGATGGGCTTGACCTTGAGCAGCCTGGTTGCAGCTACCTCATCTACAAATATATTCCAGCCTGGGATGGTGATCAGCCCAAGCGAACCGCAGTGAGGGGAACACAATCAACACCAGGGCTGAAAACAAATGTATGAGAAACGTGGGGGTTGGCATGCAAAGGGTAATCGCAGCATTGCTATCATATACTCCAGGTGCGTGATTGACAGGACGACACATGCATTGGTTGGTGCGCATGTGCAAGTACCAGTACAGCAGGCGGAGAGAGGCATGAGAGGCCAGCTGGCTCTCAGGAACTAATACCCACACTTACTCATCGACTGTGTTAGTTAAGCGGCACGATGCCTAAACTGGAACAAGGTGTCCTTATGAATGATGAACCGCGGCCACAGCCGGTGCCATTCACAGTGCCAATGGCGGGGCATGGCGGCATGGCTGTCCCGCCACTACGACTCAAGTCGCGTCCCATTGAAAGGCTCTTTCCCCCCTGCGCCATCGCGGTTGCGGCATCGTAGCAGGCCATAAAAAAGTTGAATGAAGTTACGGTGAAACTGTCCTCTACTCACTTGAAGGTGAAGCTGTCCTTTTCTCTTCCCTGACACTGTGTTGTTACTAGGGTATAAATACCTCCCATCTCGACTGTCAATCACTGTCCTCTTCATCGACTCTTCACCGCCGCAACCATGGCTGAACTGTACCCCGACCTCAAGGACCGTCCTATCAAGGAGACTATCTGCCTGTTTGATGTTGATGGAACTCTCACACCTGCAAGACAGTCTGCTTCAGCTGAGATGCTGAAGACCTTGTCCAACCTCAGACACAAATGCGCCATTGGCTTTGTACGTGAGCCCATTGACCAAGAGAGTACTGCCAATGGGACTGACCTTCGACTAGGTTGGAGGCTCTGACCTTGCCAAACAACAAGAACAATTGGGCACCCCTTCTCTTCCTGTCACCACTCTTTTCGACTTCTGCTTCGCCGAGAATGGTCTCACAGCCTACCGTCTGGGCAAGCCGATGCCCTCCAACTCCTTCATCCAGTGGCTTGGGGAAGAGAAATACCAGAAGCTGGCCAAGTTCTGTTTGAGATACATTTCCGAGCTTGAAGGTCTTCCTCGCATGCGTGGAACGTTCATCGAATTCCGAAACGGCATGATCAACGTCAGCCCGGTTGGTCGTAATGCCAGCAAAGCAGAAAGAGACGAGTTTGAGGCCTGGGACAAAAAGAACGACTGCAGACCGAAGATGATTGAGGCTATTCAGAAGGAATTTCCCGACTTGGGACTGACGTACGGGCACTCCAAGGACAGCGCTCGTTCACTTGAAGCTGACACACTCCAGGTACTCGATTGGCGGACAAATCTCGTTCGACGTATTCCCCACGGGATGGGACAAGACATATTGCTTGCAGCACATTGAAGCCGAGGCAGATCCTAGCAAGGGCTTGTCTGGAATCAAATACAAGAATATCCATTTCTTTGGCGACAAGGCGTTCAAGGGGGGCAATGATTGGGAAATCTATAGTGACCCTCGGACCATTGGTCACGCAGTCAAGGGGCCCGAGGATACTATGGCCCAGCTCAAGGAGCTCTTTGACGTCTGACTTGCAGCTCGCCTCTGAGCGACGGAGACGAGATCATACATTTCCTTCAGAGGTAGGAAGCGGATACTGAGAGCCTTTCGGGTTAGACGGATATGACGGGTCGGAAAATTGATTGAAAGCTTCAGACGTTAGAGCCATAGAGATGGTATGAGCCAGCGGACGGCTTGATATGAGCGAACGAATTAAGATGTATTTCCAATAAAATTGACATGCATTCGCAGTCCATTTCGTGGTACCAACTATGTCGAGCAAGTGCTTCCCTACAAATGTCTTTTGAATCATGTGAGAGCCGAGACTTGAGGAGTGATTATGTGCGTAAGGGAGTGTCCACCAGAAGTCAGCCGTGTCGTCCTTGTGCACATATTAGGCTATTCAATCAGACCCAACCGACCCCAAACCACTCAAGGCTCATTATTTTTCCCCATGAGAATGAATTGGTAAGTACTGGGTCCAGCCACAGGTGCGTCAGGGGTCGAGAGAGGCGAGATGTAGGTGATTGATTCAATACAAGGGCAAATGTAACGGGTATTTTGTAGAGGGACACACTGGACCGCCCGACACGATTGATATGGCAGAGAAAAACAAAAGGAAAGCTGTAGCTGTGATATAGCGCCGTCAAATTGTCACTATATCACGTGGTTGAATAACTGGACATGCACAACTATCCCCTTCCCAATACCCTCCAGTGCTGGCTTCTCATTACTCGTCACTCCTCCTCGTGACACCAGTACCAAGTAGATTGAGTGCTAAGGCAGCGTAGCAGTTTGAACCCGCGACATTCATCCATATCCGCGCCTGTCACAATCTCGTTTCATCGGCATCGCTCATCCCAGCTCGGTTGGGTACAGATAAGGGTGAAGTAGGAGGCTCATACTCGCTCTCAGCCAGCCACTATCAACTGACATCTGAGACTTGAGACTCGAAATAACGAGATAGCGAGCATCCGAGTGCGCCAAGGAAAAGGCAATTCGAAAGGTCTTGCGTCAATTGTGGCTTTGCACCGCCACTATCCACCTAGCCTCCCCTCCCAAGCACGGACTTTTCTCAACCAACCAAACACACGTTTCGACGCTTTTCCCAAACATGGACGGCCAGCCAGCTAGCCACTGCAAGCACTTACTTGTAGACACGAGAGATCACGGTGCCGAGGATGTGGATGTGAAAAGAAGGATTGTATCACCGAGTTGCATACCATAACCGAAGACAAGACAAGACAGGACGCGTCTCGTAGGCGCTGAAACCGATGCGAGCATCAGCAAGCCTACCTATCTCCCTGGAGTACCATAAACATACGGAACCTAACCTGGTCCTGGTCCTGGTCCTGGTCCTAGACACTACGATCCTGACGCTGACGCTGATCCTAATCTTAACCCTGCTGGTCCCAGGAACCCCGGAATCCCGGAATGGGGATGAGGCACAACGTTTCATCATTTCCTTCGAGTACCTACCACCGATGAACATTAATTCGTCGTCAAGCGAAAGAATACCCTCGAGTGGAGTAGAACTATCTCTGTTCCAATTCCTCGTAGGCGAATGAGTGAGTGAGTGAGTGGGTATGCGGGCATGTGTGGCGCTGTGGCACAGAGTCTCTCCTCCTCTCTCGCTTGTGGAACTGCACACGCAAACACCCACCTGTGCCACAACCGAGGACCCTGGCCACACTACCCAAACCAGTAACAGTAGCAATGCTAGCTCCTCGTGCTCCTCCTAAGGACCAATCAACGCCCCGGATACTCGAACAGATCAACGTTGCTGGTGTCGCTTGTGTTGGGGATTGCGTGGCACAAGTGTGGCTGAACCTGAACTCTGAACCTGAAGCCAGGCCTGAACAGGCCACGATAGGCTGGCTGAACAGTACTCCCGTATAAGGTATTATACCCTTGGCGCGTGCTCAAACTGGTGCTGTCACATTTCGCCCTCGCCCTTGCCATGCAGCGTGTATGCACTTGTACAAGTGTGGATTTTTGATTTGTGAGCGCCGTGGTGCCTCAGGTCTACCAAGTATAGAGGGGGGGTTTGTTTCAAGCACCCGAATTCCGAAAAGAACCTCACGAAACCACCACTTGGGTATTTTATCCATTGAATCCCTCCCACCCTCGCTCTCTCCCACGTCCTCTCTACTACTCTCGCTTCTCCAGCTGTCTTTCCGACATTGGAAAACTGGGATCGTACATGTCTCATTGATTGACAATTGAAATCCACCTACACAACTCACTCACTCACTCACTCACCCACTCACCCATCCACCCGGGTAGTAACTACCAACACACCAACAAAAATGCGCACCCTCCGCCGCAGCCTCAAGAAAAGCTGCATCATCCCCGAACAGCTGTACTGCGGCATCGTCCACACGGTCTGGCTGGTCTGGGAGTACAGCCAGGCCGTGAGGCGGGCGCCGCATTGACATTTTTCCTCACGTTGCTCCTTGGTCCCCACTCGACGCATGGACAGGAACTAATTAAACGATATTGATGAATTCTACGAAAACAGTCGATATCATATGAGTTGATATGATATAGGGTGGCGGATTGACGATCCCTTACCACCGTGATCGATTATCAACATGACGCATGACGCATGACCAAGGGGTCGGTACGAATTGAAGATGAGCGAAATTTGGATTGGAATTGATTGGGTTGGATTGCGGTGGATTGAATGTTCAATTTGTGGAGATACATCATATCACATATGGATATCCGGAGGAACTGGGGCTGGACTCGACTCGACTCGACTCAACTCGACTATCGCTTCGCGCCTCCGCTAGAAAATCGCCCGACTCAGCCTCCTCCCCACACTCATCTTCCTCTCCCCTGCCTCATCATCGCCCGGAATATCCTCAAACTCCCTCCTCCCGGTGTCGAGGTCCATGTCCTGAACCTTGACCATGAACGACCAGTCGCGGGTCCACAGCTTCCAAAAGGCGAACAGGGCCAGCGCGATCGGGAGCGCGATGTACCCCTCGAAAAACGTCTCGGCATCCGGGTCGCCGTGCAGCGGGAACAGATCGACGTAAAAGGTCGCGGCCATGCAGATCACCACCAGAAACACCCCGAACCACGACCCGTACACGCCCAGCTGCGACCTGAAGGGGAGGTCGTCGAGGGAGCGGCCGGCGGCTTTCCAGCCCGAGCGGAAGCGGATGTGGCTGTAGCAGATGGAGCCCCACACGAAGAACGACGACAACCCCGTCAGCGCGAGCAGCCAGTTGAACACCGTCGCGCCGGTAGCCGCCTCGTTAATGAATGCCAACAGCCCAAATGCCATCTGGATCACGACGGGCCACACGGGACGCCCTTTCTTATCGATCCACGCCAGAAACTTGGGCGCCATGCCCCCCTGGGCCAGTGCCTGCAGGGTGCGGGTGGAGCCGTAGGTACACGAATTCGCCACAGACATGACGGAGATGGTGATGACGGCATTAAACACCGAGGGCAGACCGTTGACTCCGGCGTACTTGATGGCAAGGACAAAGGGCGAGGCTTTGGTGTTTGCCCCCGAAGAGTTGAGCAGGTCGGGAGAGCTGTTAGGCACGATGATGCCCATGATGAGCAGCGAGACGACATAGAAGCCGGCAATGCGCCAGAAGACCTGTTTGGTGGCCTTTGGCAGTGATTTCCTGGGGTTGGCGGCCTCGGCAGCGGCCAGACCGACTAGTTCAGTCCCTCCAAATGCAAAAGCAGCAGTCACAAAGACGGAGCAAAAACCCTTGAAACCTATACAGTATATTAATATCCTAATTGCATGTTAATATTACAAGACACCTTTTCTTACCGTTGCGGAAAGCCTTGTTGCCATTTTCGGCGTCATCCCAATATCTGAAGCCAATGTATCCACGGTCATCGCCGGGGATACCGCCACAGTCGACGATGATGCCGAAGATGATGAAGCCGAGCACGGCGACAATCTTGATGATACCAAGGACAAATTCGACTGGGTCTTTGGGTCAGCCATGTGTCTCACTTCTCAGCCCGCCGATGAATCCTGACCTTCTCCGTAGCCCTTGACGCCAAAGAACTGGACGACAATGAGGGTTGTGAGAAACACGGCAATCCAAATGCCAATGTTGTAGTGATGCCAGTAGTCAATTGTGATGCCTGCAGCGGTGATCTCGAACGGAAGCGTGACCAGCCAACCGATAGCCTATTTATCGATTAGCTTGAGAAGAATTCCAGATACTGGGGCTGGCACAGAGCCGTGTGAGATGCTTACATATTGCCATCCCATGGCAAAGCCCTGTTGAGGAGATTAGTGAAACATACCGACAAACATGGGTAGATCACGAACCCAAGCAGGATCAATGAATCGAACTCCGTAAACGTAAAAGGCTCCATTGACCGGATACAAAACCGCCAATTCGCCCAGAGCTTGCACGGTACATAGTAACATGGCACCGATGATGATGAACCCAATGACCAACGAGGCGGGACCGCCAGACTGCAATGCAGAGCCAGAACCGACAAAGAGACCAGCGCCGATAGAACCTCCTACATCATAGCCATCAGCACAACCTTCAAACCGCAAGAATAGAAGCACCCACCAATTGCGATCATCTGCATGTGTCGACCCTGTAAGCCACGGCTGAGCTTCGCTTGGTGGTGGATTCCCTCCTCGATATCGTGGGTGCCATCCTTACTCCCGTCAGGGACGCCATTATCGACATCGTGGGCAACATTTGCTGGTGCTGCTTTAGAGTCGTCTTTTGTTTTCTCCGAGAAGAAGTTGATGGCCATGACGGTGGATCTGGTGGTGATTGAGGGTTTCGATGAGAAGATGGCAAAGTGAAAGGGGATTCCCCAGCTTTATCGCTTGCGAGGCAGGGACTGGCAGAGTCAAGAAGGTCAAGCCGACCCAAGCAAGCTTGTTGATTCATTGGATGCTTATCTCGATATCGCTCATCTTCCCTAAGCTCGTCGTCCACTTGGCCTCGAGCCATGACACGCGATTGCAGGGTTGCGTGATGTTAGACGGGGGGAGCAGCCAAGGCTGCACACTACAGGTGAGATGGCGGGGATCCTCCCTGATTTGACCTGGGACGCCAGCGAAACGTCGCAGTCTGCGCGAGGTGGCGCGCTGGGCACTGCACAGATCCTGTGTAGGGTCGCGTATTGTGACGGGGTTGCCCTGCGATTCGAGATAAGGGAATGGTGTCAGAGGCAGTGCGAAACCAATCAGTGTCGAGCGCAACGCCTGGTGTTCAACCGTGCACTGAACGTCAGGAGAGGCGGCCGGGGTAACGCACGCACATTGGTTCTCTTGGGACATACAAACATCATCCTGCCCGTTTCAATCGAGTGATGCAAGCAGACTCCCTGGTGGACTATGGCCGGGACCGCCAAGATCCTCTATCTCTTGCCGTCGATCACCAGAAAAAAAGCTCCTGGAAGGATTGACCAAGCAAACGCTTAGACGTATGCCAAGCAACGGCCTCTGATAAGGGGATGAGCTTGGGCAATACGGCGTTCACTCTTGTTGGTAGTCATTCTCGGTACTTGTCATGGCAGCTTGGAAGTCGACGCTGGTGCCGCCATCGTGTCAATCGAGGCGGCTTTGATGGGGTTGCAACGTGCTCGAACCGAATGAAGCATGGCACTCTGGGTCGTGCTGAACTGGAATAGCGGCACCAGCGGGCCCTCAGCTGCTTAATAACCACGCAAGTGAACGAGAAGGGAAACAGGTCAGCTAGTAGACGAATAGTAACTTGTAGCATTCATGATTTCATAATGTGCAGTAGCGTCGTCTGGCATCAGTAGTCAACTTACCGGTTGCTTTAGAGGAGCAGAGAAGGTCAAACTGCGCTCTTCAATTTCCAACGTAGGGGTGATTTGAGCAGACACACGTGACTTTTCGTCATACCTTCCTTTTCAATCCGGAGACTACAGCCTTGGACTTGAATTAGTGGGAGACGAAGAGCACTGCCAGTGCACTGCCCCAATGTCCTGACCCTTTCGTCTCCTTGCATCTTCACGAAGAGAACAGTCGCCAGCGGACAGAAGAAGTTCCTGTTGTAATATCAATTCTATACAGAGATTATGGTACGGATCCTCGACGGGTGAGTCGCTGCATTAATCTCCGGACTTTGGGTCAGATGCCTAAATCCAAATATACAAAACAAAGAACTCCACAAGACTTTTCTTTTCCTTGGGGGCCGAGATCACTCGTACTCGTGGATTCGTCCGGGAAAAGGAGAGAGACCGGCAACGCCCTGCAGACTGCTTACTTCGCCCTCCCCAACACCCGCAAAACTTCCATTTCCACACCGGGCGGGTGGTCAAGGCAGGTATAGGCAGGTATAGGCAGGTATAGGCAGGTAGTTTCGAAGGATTCAAATGGGATCAGGATCACCTTGAATACTGGGGGCCTTGGCTCTGTAATCTGATGAGATGATCAAGGCCAGACTCCCAAGCACGTGACGTGGACCTGGAGACATGGAAGTGCGCACAAATGTACTTTAGAGGACATTCTGTTCGATGTGATGACCATCGCATCTTCCCTTGACCCAAAAAAAATTGTGAATGATAGGTTAAGTTTGTTCATTGATCGAGCTGTCGATCATTTCTATTGGCATCAAGCCCATCCGGGCAATAGCCAATTACAGGCATGACGGGCTACTGTTTAGCCAAAACAACCAAAACAAAATACCCCCCATATGGCTATCTCCCGTGCAGATAATTCCTTTCAAATGCTCGACATGAGGTGACAAGGTACACTTTTCCACGTGTCGTGTCCGCTGAGAGTCGACTCTCTTCCAAGTCATCCTCCAACGCCATCGCTTTGATCAAAAAGAAGCATCCAAAAACGTATGCAAAGAAAAGAAAAACCTCAGGTCAGCGCTCGTACTGTGGTAGATCGGGGCCTCCATGGTCATGATGCAGTATCTGTACACTGTATTCGTCGTCCATCAAGGGTGCCGTCGGTGCCAGTGAAGTGACGTGGGCGTCACCTCGCAGCTGCGCCCCATGCTCTAACGGTGGCCCACTTGTTTGTGCTAGAAGTCGACGTCGTTCCAGCTCCTGCTTGTCATCGGTGTGACCCCCACTGCTAGTAGAAGTGGGACGCGGAGGTGGAGATGTTGAGTACGGTCGGATGGTATCTTTAGATCTTGCCGAAGCGACTGAACTAGCAGCATGCAGTGTCGAGGGCGTCATACTCCCGTCAGTCTGATTCTCAAGCGCCTGTGGGAGAGGTTCAGACGATAAATTCGGGGCGGTTGGTGTATATGGCATAGGATGATCGGAGCTTTCTCCTTCCTGCGGAGGTTCACTTGGAAGCAGGAGCTCTTCTTGCCTGCGTAGCCGTGTCTTCTCGTCGACCGTTTCTTCCACGACAGGCGCAGGAGGCGGTATAGTCTCGGGTGCCGAGGTAGGGTATACTGGCTGATAGTTCTGATCATAACCATAGTCGTAACCGTTTCCATCGTAATAAGGATATCCCGCTTCATCATAATACTGTCCGTCATAAGCTTCGTGGTAGTATTGCCAGTCCTGCCAACCCTGGTCCGGCTCTTGCTGCGTATCTTCCGTATGCAGCTGCTCCGCTGCTTTGTTTTGTCTTTTCATCCTACTGCTGTCGTGGGTTCCAACCACAAGCGACATCTCAAATGCGACAACACTCTTGGTTCGGCGCAGCGGAGCTGTGTCTAGGATATGGAGAGACCATTCTGACGTGATTTGGTTGTTGGTACCAGAACTCTGAGAAAATGTCGGTTCGCTGGACGTGAGTCTCGGCCACAAGCGAGTCTCGCCGAGCTTGCCAAACAGATCAACCACCACTTCGACATGGTATGTAAAGGATATCATGTCGCCGGGAACATTTGCGATGGTTGGGAACGAATTGTCGGGAACTTTGATAGATGTCGTAATGTCCGCCGTCATCGTTGTCGGGTTGACTATCATCATGGTGGACGTTTGAGCGAGATCCTTTCGGAAAACACTGTTGGGCGAGGCAGCTGAAAAGTACAATCCTCCGAGACCTGTCCGGGACTTCGGGTACACGTCTTCATACTCCATCTTCTTGTCTTTGCCAGGCCTGTTCGGAAGTGGAAGCGGAGGATGCATGTCAATTCTGCACTGGCGGTATAACGTCGCAATTACCATCCCCCGCACATCTGCCTTGGTGTGTGTTATAGATATTCGGATCGGGATGGTGTCGCCCGGTAACGCTCCATGCCGGGGTAACTCGGCGGTGGCGGTAATAGTATTAGTAGAAGATGAAGTTGTGTTACTTCGCGCATCGCTGTTCTGCGGGCTTGGATTTTGCGGAGGCGATACGTCGTCCGCAATGTGAAAACTTGGGCTGCTTGCTGGCGTGGCATTTGTCTGCATCGTTTCTTCGCTTGGCGCGGGGCTTAGCGGAGGGTTGCTGATGGAATGAGTGCTCCGGCTGGTCGTGCTGTTCTGCGTGTTATTCCGGCTCAAGCGACCAGCCCCAGGGCTGGATGTCGTCTGTGTCGTGACAGACGACGCCGGTTTGACGACTTTAACTTTGCCGCGCTTGGAGACAGGCTCTAACGTGATTACCCGTGATTTTGGTGTATACATGTGCTCGATATCAACCAGGTCTTGGAACTTGATTTTAGTGCTTCGACTGGTCATAGGACTTATCGTTGTTGGACGTGTAAGAGTGGCAGTCACTAAATAGGATACTGATCCACGTTCAAACTGTTTCAGCGTTAGTGTGACGGCAGGGGAAGTGCGAAGCAATCCACATACATCAATTGTGCTGGGGAGGCCTTTTGAAGGGAAAGGAACCTCGAATGCAAACTTGTAGACCTGTTTCTTGAGAAAGCCACTGCCACACAGGACCTGCTCATGCTGGAATAACGACACCAGACCGTTGCCTTGATATTGCACTCCTCTTGAACCCTGGCCGTTTATCAGACCCTCGGGGGCTGGAAGACCTTCGCCAGGGGGTATTTGGTGTTTATAAACTTTTGCGTAGCCATGCAGAGCCACAACCAGATGTGTAATATCGAATCCCTTGAAGACCGTGAGGACCACATTGCCCTTGACGATTTGACCCGGAAAATAGACTCGGAAGGGATCCTCGGGCTCAATGGTCATATCAAACATATTTCGAGCATGTTTCCCCAGAGGATTGGACAAGAAGGAGAGTATGGACCGGGGCCGAGGCACTGGCGGGTTTGGGTTCGTGAGCAGTGACTCGAGAGGCATTGCCGTTAGGACCAGAGCCATTCACTGCTATAACGGCGACAACCACCGGAGCATTGTTGGCTAAACTTTCGACACGAGGTGGATTTGGTCTTGAGGACGAGGGGCAGGCTTTCGAGAACGTCTTAAAACCAGAAGTGTGGTTCAATATGTGCATTTACTAATGAGCGTCGTGGCGGGGGGCGCGACAGTCAGCTTCGTCATCAAGTAAGGCCCAGTGCCTGCGCAAGGAGTCGGAGGACCGCAGCACCGATCGAAAGGCGTCAGCGAGATCAGGTGTTGTCCGATTCAGCGACGCATGGCGAAGGGCTGCGGCAGGTGTATCTCTAGCAACTGTTGTTCGACGAGGTCGCGTCTGGCCTGGGCGCAGGCGAGGGGAAATTCCGGGGCTTTGTAAGGGGACAATCACAGGGCTCGCGCCGTGCTTCGCAGGATCGGTCGACAGAGGGAGGGAACGAGTGTCGCGAGTGTGCAGTGTGTTTTTTCGACCATGCGCAGGCCCTTCTTCTGGGGAGGTCGAGGACGTAGGTAAATGGCTAAGCTTCGGTCAACGGTGGTAGTGTACCACGTTGATGGGAGATGGAGCAGTCGGATTGATGCTTGTCTGCGAATTCAAGCTTCGGTGCTTGGCAGGTCGAGAATTCTGTGGTCTGATCGAGAGGGAAATGCCGGGAGGCAATATTATTGAGTCGCGCAGGAGGGAGTGGGAAGCCGCTGGAGAAGGGGGGGACGGACAGGGCTCGGGGGAGCCAGGAAGAGGTCACTGGTCACTTGGTCACAAGTGGGATGGCGAGAATGGGTGGATGCACTGGTGGACTTGGAGAGGGTCGACCGGGGGCTGGACTGCTGGACTTATCTAATTCGACCTAGAACAGCTTGAACGGGGGAGGTGCTTAAGAGGGTAGTGGCGCAGGATGAGCCTCATTGGCATGCAGTTCGTATCGTTTCTTGGTGGTGGTGGGTTGCTCCAACGAGGGACACTTGCATGTCAGACTGCAGATTTGCTATTTAGTGATCTCCAGGCAAGCCAGGTCAACTTCTGTTCGTCGTCCCCTAACCGTCGTCGTCATCAGATACTCGCAGTGGTGGCAGCGCACTGACGATGGCCCACTTCAACCTGGCTCATTTTCCGTCCAAGTTACAGGACCGTAAGAGGGGGAAGGTGGCTGTGTGTGACGAGACGAGGTGTCAGCAGCACAGTGGTTTCTGAGAACTTGTCCGCGTAGATATATAGGTGGTAAATAACAGAATGGTGGGAATCATAATGGTTGAGAAAGCTGCGACTTGTGGTACCCATACGAGGCAGAGTGTTTGGGCCATGCTTTGGGGGGCCAGTTGGGCTCTACTCTCCCTGTCAAGCTTTTTCCATCTCCTTCGTGGGGAGGGGCCCGAGAACCTAACAACTCTCGAGTGCACGAGTAGGCGAGCCGGTGGAGTTGGGTGTTCCATAGGCAGGCAGCAGAGAAAAACTCAAGCACTAGCAACCGGGGACCAACTGACCACTGAATGGTGACTGGTTACCTAACAACGGGTTAGGGCCCGGAGACGCCTACGAGTCGTGAGCCCACCATGCCTATACCTACCTAATAGCTGCCTCTGCGAAGCCCACACGTCCGGCAAACTCAGTTTTGTCCCACCACAACGTGAGCTACCGCACTGCTCCGAAAATGATCCAATAAGTTGGTGTCACACACACAGCCTAACCACCTACGGAGTTAACTTATCCAGAAACCACCGTCAAACCCTGCAGCAGCGTAACTAGACCTGGGGTATCATCCACCTGTTCTGAGCACATATGCCGAGCATGAGAAGTCCTGATTGAAAAACTGCCTGTAAGGGAGATTCCTGCCGTGACACCTTCCACCATCTGATTGACGGCCTTGAGACCACCGCCCTGGCATCCTATCCTTTTCCATCCAAGCACGTTTGTTCCAGTATGCAAGTCTGTCTCAGCTAAGCCCGTTTTTGAGCTGGCCACAACTAGACGCAGCAAAGCTTCCCTCCTGCAAGCTTTATCGTCGATCTAGGCCATCCCGCAATCAACCTTCGGAACCGGGATTCGAAAAGGTGATCCGTGGTAGATTTGGTTGTTCCTGCGCAGACACATGATCATTTTTCAACCCAGGAAGCCCAATTTCTTTCCACGGTTCATTTTCAATGGCGCGGCTTTTTGGCTGGTGACTCTTCCTCAACCGGACTTGCATCCGAGGAGTCTATCCTGGGTGCTTTGGCTGGCTTAACTCGACCCTTGACTTGATGTTTGATCAGTTTCGTTTCGTCGAGTCCGTGCTCTAGTCCGTCAGGCTCCACGAACACCATATCCCCATCCTGTCCTAGGGTCTCCTTGACGGCTTCCTCAAGTAGAATTCCAAAGGCAATCAGAGCCGTCTCGTCGAAAGTTCGAAAATCAAATGTCCCTTGTCCTTGTACGGCGCAACTGTAGAAGTCCGAAGCGTACGCATGCACGGCTTTGAGCATTTCAGACTCGGGTAGCTTTTCGTGGCTAGAAAGTTCGCCTGCAGCGTCATACGAGTCGTGGATCACATGCTCCGGGATGGTCGACCTGCGCAGGAGGACTTCCTCTGGTGCAAGGGGTAAAACATGTTCGGACCGCCTCTGGTCGTGGGTCAAAAATCCATTCAAGCCCGCTCTTCCAGCCACCACATCATAGACTGTGAATTGTCGTGGCGGATTGGGCGATTGCAAAGCTTCACCGCCAACTTTGTCAAGGGTAGATTCTTTCTGAGGAGCATTTTCACTGGTGTCTGCCATATTTGCCCCCCGTCACCGTTGGTGACAATGGCAATGGTGGCCGAAGTGGGACTTCGCGCTATTCATCGCCGGACCTTCCAACTGGGACGATCGGAATTCGTAGAGGAATTAGATTCCGATGAAAACTGTTTTGAGAATTGACGCTGCGATGGCTGTAGGGTTGAGATTCAGATGGCAGCGTGGTTGGACAACCAACTAGCGAGACAGAGTGATGTGGTTTCCAAAATAGGATTGCGGTGACGCGGAGATATCGTGGACTGGCTCACGTGCTCACTTACCCTCGGCTCACCTTCTGCTCTAACGCGAACACTAGTATTTCCACGACTGCCAAGTGAGAGCCTGAAACCTTGGTGAGCGTCATCGTTGGTCCTGTTGACACCATGATGGTTCAAAGAACAGATATCTCACAGCTATTCTCCAGATTGAGGTCTCCGAGAACGCCAGAACACGCCGAACTTATCTAAGATACTGCAATTTACTCGCAGAAGTTCCGTATGGAGCTCATCATAGCCCCGCAAAATTGGTCATAGCCTCACTGCAAGTAGAGAATAGCTATGACCCCGTTGTTCTGTCAGGTTTGAGACTACGGCACGGGCGCTCTAAAGAGGTTCGAGTCAAACCCATCCTGGAAGGCTGGTAGATAGCTGTCGACCTGTGTAGGCAGAGCACCACACGAACGCAAGGCGTTTAGTGACTTTGAGCATCTTGTGAGCGCAACAGAAGAAGCGAGGTATCCTGATCACTGTCCAGGCGATACTGGTGCTGGAAACCTGTGGCCTCGAGGGTATATCGGTACATTACGTGAACCTATTGTACTTGATGACTTTACTGACAAGAAGAACCCGAACAGAAATAGCAGATCATCATAGCTCAGTGTTCGCAAGGCTGTGGGAGACATATCCTGGCGTCAAGTGATTTTCCGCCATGAAACTAGAACTCACAGACCCTCTAACACGCCATCGAGATCCGGACAACGTTAGACATGACGCTCCATGTACAAATCTCTTAAGCACAACGTTGAAGGGCGTGCACGGTACCCTCCCGGTCTCTAGCACTGCTTTGAAGCCTGGAGCTTGTGGCTGCCCGGTCGATATTGGGGACTGCAAAATAATGGTCCACTTCTCTGATGCTGCTGAAATCAGTGCCGGCGATCCTCAGGGTGCGAGGACCTTCTCTCAGAAGCAGCCTCAAAGTCGGCAACCGAGTCTCCAAGGATTCGGCGCTATCATTGTCGCCAACGATAAGTTCACTCATCCCCAATTCACACTGAGTGCAAAGGCCAAGGGCTGGCTTACCAAGATTATAAATCGATCATCCAGAAGGAAGAGACGGCGACCAGGAAGAAAAGGAGGTTTGACTGATAACAAAGACCTACAAAGCGCAACGCCGTGGCCGATTGTTAGAGCCACTGGGGTTTAGCGATGACAAGCAGAGCGAGAAACCTAGCCGGGTATACATATTAGCTTATTAAATAGGACACTCTTCTAGCCAACTATCAGGCATAAGACGTAGGCAGCAGAACTTAAACAATGTCGATGCTTAACATTGTCACGATGTAGATGGAATATGGAATGATGTGACTGCGGTCTGGAAATGCGCACCCTTGATCATCTTGAAAAGCCCTACCTAGATGTCTCTTCTTCAGCTACGTCATCCGGGCTCGACGGCAGCCTTACTAAATGCATTAGGTTTCCTAGATAACGATGTACCTCCTCCACGGTCTCTAATAAAAGGCCCGTAATGTGATGGGTTGAACCCAGGAGAAGGCTCGGTATTAGAAACGGCCTACATATGACCCGGAGCGCGGGGCGTCTAAGGGCAGGTCTACCGGGGCGTGGCAGCCTAACGGAGATAAGGCTAAGTCACGTACTGCACGTGACTACTAAAAGAGGAAGCTAGCGATATAGCGATATATTAGTATACTCCATATTAACATACTAACATATCATTCCTAATTACCTATTCGGGGCGCGCCTTATAAGTATATAGCTACGCTTATTACCCTTTCATAGTTACACTCTCTCGTAGCTAACTTATAACATCTACTTTACTATACTATTCTA
This sequence comes from Fonsecaea monophora, assembly GCF_001642475.1. Classification (NCBI taxonomy): domain Eukaryota; kingdom Fungi; phylum Ascomycota; class Eurotiomycetes; order Chaetothyriales; family Herpotrichiellaceae; genus Fonsecaea; species Fonsecaea monophora. The sequence continues at coordinate 73,813 of NW_019174062.1, forward strand.
AAGTTATACGACTATTCATACCTTACGTACTCTCGACCCAGCTTATGTAATTTAAGGACTGTGACTGAGGAAGCCTAACCCCGTTAGGCCATACAGGAAGCAGCTCTAATACTCGGTTCTGGCGAACTAGCGCCAAGACTATACGTAAGGGAAGGTAAGGAAGAGAGACAAGGTGTAAGGAGAACGTGCGTAAGGGAAGAATGGTATGTACGAAAGAGGAAGGAAAAAGGAGAAAGGGTAAGATAATAGGTATCCCTTATAGAGGAGCGTACGATATAAGGAGAGAGAGAGGGGATGTTCTTCCTTCTTCCTCTCTCCTCAGATTTACCCTCTTTATTACTAGGTTAACTAGTGCGTCTTGGCACTTCGTTGTCATGGTCGTTCATGACAGAAAACTTAATATAGGCGTCTCTATACTACTCTAGTCGGACTAAGCTCTTAGATATCGATTCCGGTGTTAATGATCTACAAGTATTTACTATTAGTTATATAGCTACTAGCTTCATATATTATTCTACTAATCTTTCAGCTTTAAAGGATATTATATTAGATTAAGAATATAAAGATATCTTAATAGGTTTCTAGTATTTTCGAAAACGGAAAAGTACGTTTTATAGTCGAGAGAGTATTAAAGATATTATATATACGTGTAATACGCTAGTTAGTTATCGTTATTAAAGAACCCCCGAAAATGTAGCGAACGCGATGATCGCCTATTTATACGTATTGGTGCTCAGACCCTTCTACGAAGGTTTCTAACTCCGTAAAAAGTTAGCGTGTAACGGTAATGGCCGCCAGGCCATCTGAGGTAAGGGTCTGATTTATCTGAGATAACAGCTTTTTCGCCATCCTGACGTCTTAGTCATAATATCTTCCAGAAATTCCACATGCCACATGCAGAATCGGATTGTTGTCGTACCTTTCTCCCGTCATTAGCACATGTCTTCTACGCTTTATGGCCAACCCGCCACGTCCCAACAGAATGTCGCGCCTTACATGTGAGTGTTTATCTACGACTGTTCTTAAGGCTGGAAAAGTTTCGGCCATGGACCATGCCATCCATATAGAACTCAACTCCTCTTGAAAAGCAATTCGATCCCGCAACGATTCATCCGCAATCACTTCGCCATGATCGGAAGCTCCACGTTCGACTATATCTGGGTCAAGTCATGGGTCATCATATTGCATTCCATTGCCCCGGTCTGTGTCGTCTATTGCATGTTGTTGAGGTGGTGTCTGCCGAAATCCTGGCGACTTCCTATCTTCTTCGAATATTGGGCCGTGGCAGAGACCGTCTTCTGTCTGGTTTTCTATCTCTACAAGAGACGTCAACTCCAGCGTCCGGCCGTCAATCCTCCTGCTCTATCGAAAGAGGAGCGGCAGAAACTCTTCCACCTTTGTCAGGAGAGCACGCAGGATGCCATCCGATACCTGTCAGGCTGGTTCCTCTATACACCTCTAACCGCCCTCAAGCGCGAGAATGTCAAAGATTTCTTCCGATGGGCCTTTTTCAACACCGACCTGACCGATAGCGCCTACGATGATGAAGTGGAAGAATATGTGCAGAGCTTCGAACGTCGCGCGGGGCTCGATTTCGAGCACGGGCGTGCTGATGTCAAGTGTCTCCGGTTGACCTTGGATAAAGTCGACGCTCTCCATCGAAGTCTAGTCTGGTACTGGGTAAGGCTCCCGCTCCCCCTGTTCTCGAATGACTAGTGTTAAAGTCCTTACTGTGTATCTCCGTTGTCGACGTCCTCACGCATGCCTACCTGCGCTTCCACGACTTCCACCACTACCGTGCTTCGATGAGGCAATTGTTTTTCGACGTCTTCCCTCCACGGCCGCTGTCTCTCCTGACAACCCACCGTTCTCCTGCCAAGAATCTGACCTACTGGTATCGCCCCCATACCTCTCGGACGGAGCTGCCGATTCTTTTCCTCCACGGTATCGGAGTCGGCCTGTACCCTTACATGGAATTCATGAAGGAATTGAATCAAGGACGCCAGGCCGAGGATGGCGTCATTGGGATCCTTGCCGTTGAGATGCTACCCATATCGTCTCGAATCACGTCGCCTTTGCCTCGGAAGCAAGAAATGTGTCGACAGCTTCGGACCATCTTACAGCACCATGGGTTTGGGCGGTTCGTTCTGGTGTCACACTCGTCCGTCCACCCCCTCTTCATATCGAGATCCCTTGCTGACGTTGCTCATTAGGTATGGCTCGGTGATCTCTACACATCTTCTGAAGACGCCCGAACTGGCGAGGATGATCGCGTCAGTCGTCCTCGTCGATCCGGTGTCCATCCTCCTTCATCAACCGGATGTTGCCTATAACTTTGTAAGGCAGTTCCCTCTAAATCGACCCCGCAAGGATCGACACGGGGTATTGGGCTAACACTGAAACTAGACTGTGCGCAAACCCAAGCTCGCTAACGAATGGCTGCTGTGGTACTTTGGCTCCAAGGATATGGGAGTGGCGCACACGCTCTCCCGCACCTTCTTCTGGTCCGAGAACATCCTGTGGAAGAACGACCTCTTGAGCCATCACGCTACCGTCTTCCTCGTCGGCAAAGACTCAATCGTCAACGCCCCCCTCGTTTACGAATACCTGCAATCACCCAGGGGAGGCGAGGTAAGTAGGACCGAGCGCGTCAGCGACAACGGCGATGTCGTGCCGGAAGACTACGGTTCAGAAAGGTCCATGGCAGAAAAGGACATTTGCAGGGGTGATGACAGGCTGAACGTGGTGTGGTGCCCGAACCTCGACCACGGCCAGATATTTGATCTGCCGCCCTGGAGGAAACAGCTGGTGGACGAGACTCTCGCTCGCACGCGGGGTGGCTTCGTCGTGCAACCAAGGGGCGTTAGATTTCTGGCCCCTAACACCACTACAATCTACACTTGAACTTTTCGCATTAATGTGGAAGTTGGAGAAGGGAGCCAAGTCACACAAATATTAGAATGGATGAATTTCAACTTCAGAACACCACTACTTCATCTTAGACAATTCGATAACGCCGGTGCGTTAAGTGTAAACTAGAAACGAATCAAAATTGACACTGACGGACACCATCAAGTACCAAATAAGTGACCTCAGTGACAGGCTTAGTTGCCGAGTTCATTCTCATGCTCGCCGTGGGACATAGGTTCGGTCGTTAGAGCGTTGAATCTTCGCGGGTAACCTTGCCACAATGTGCACCCCGTACAGGAGTGAACACCTTCTGTTCGGGAATTGTGTCCCTCGCCCGCCGGGGGAGAGGCCGACCGGGGGCAGCACCTTAGGGGTTTTGAACCTCGTTCACCTTCAGGCGTGTGTGATCGAAGGGCCATTGCCTATCTCTCTTATCTCTGGCGCTGGGCCATCATTTCAATGTGGTACATCCCCAACCTTTCTACCTCGGCCGCCCAGGCCTTCCAGATCAAAGGGGTTGCTCTGTTCGTCATATCCCTGCCGTCCCTGCACTCCCGATCACTCAAGTAGATGACCTCCAGATCCATGCTCCCTCGTTGTTCCATGGCGGCCGCTTGGATGAGCCCGTTGCGCCGCACGTGGATGGTGCGCCACCCAGCGTCGGGAATGTTCTCGGCCCAGGTGTCGAAGCCATGGCCGCGCTCGAAGACGATGGTGTGGGGGAAACCACGGGAGAGGAGGGGGGTAGGAGGACGTGTCGACGCCATTGAATGTCTTGGCCACAGCGTCGCCCGGGCGGACGTGGTCGATGAGCAGATTCTGCCGATGCGACCACGGTAGCGAGCCGTGAGGTTTCGCGGCGTCAAAGATGGGCGACGAAGGGCCCAGATAGCCAGCATCCCGGTATCTCGGCTACATCATGCTCCCCCGAGGCATTGCACAGGCCAAATACGACGGCCTCGATGGCGTGCGAATGCGCCACGTCCAGGACACCGGGATAGGCGTTATACACGCAGCTGTGGAGGTAATGCTCCGAGCCTTCGGGCACTTTGTCCGCCTCCACGATCTGGCATCCTGTTGTGGGGTGCGACTCCGTGACGGGCGAGCCGTCGTGCACCCGCCATTGATTCAGGTCGCGTTTGGAGAATACCAAGATGGCGGGCACGTTGCTGGTGAAGAAGGTCGACGGGTCCGTGGGGTGGCGCACCGAGATGTGGCCACGCTCGTCGAGGATGTTGTAGCGGTGCAGGATGTGGAAAGCGGTGATGAGGGCGGACGGCGTCGAGTCGAGGATTTTGGCCTCTTCCATGGAAAGACACGGAGGGGACAACCAATATGTATGTTGTTCGTCGTGGCGCGTGCTGTATTCTTGTACCTCCAACACTTGGGGTCGTGGGCTATTTGCAAAGTGTTTAAGGCAGGTGGTATTAATCTTTCCGAATTAACCAGAGCCGATCCCATGCATTTCTTTAATTCCAAACTCGACCTCGTGCACCATTACCTCATCTTGTGGGGTGCTTTGCAGAGAGATCTCACGCGAGAAAACACGGCGCGGCTTGTTCATTGGCCCCAAATCCAGTAATATATGGGTTATAGGATCTCCTGCGTGCTCGCGGATGTTGCGTCGAGCGACGTAGTGTGATTTGGCCTTGGGAGTTCTTTCGGGTGGTGTGCTGTGAGGCCATTAGGAAGAGGCTCAGCTCCCCTGCGGTGGTGCCTGGATATTCTTTCCACCAATCAAGAGTGTTTCTGTCGTTGAATGCTTCCAGCTTCTCACCAGTTGGGAGATCATTTTCTTGACTGAGGCGACATCCATGTCGAGATTGATAAGGAAAGGCGCGAGTGCGCCTCTTGAAGGCTCCTCCTTCAACACTCGTCAATATCGGCAGGCGTAAGAGAAAAGCCGCCTCCAATCTTCTTCCTTTCTGCATTAGGTCTTCTTTCCACATGCTTCGCCTGTGGGAGGCCTCCGTCGATTCCACTCGCAATGACTGACATGATTATTTATGCCCATGAATAGCGGATTTTTCTGTTTATTCTAAGGGGGACGTGTCTGAATAGTTGTGAAGAGAGTGAAGATGTACCACACTGTGCAGGGTTTACGTCAGACAGCCGGTCGACTCAAGATACCGTATCGTTTACCCCTCTCGCGCCTGGGGAGGCTGCTGGTGGCACAACTGAAGAATTAATCGGCTGACGACAAGGTCAGATGGTTTCTGTCCACTCTTTCGTCGAGGTCACAACAAGAGGATCGCCTCTGACTTGTGCTGGTGTCATTATTCGATTCCCCTTCCGCTTAGCGGAGTACGTGGGCAAAGAGCAAACCTCGGCTGGATAGAGAATCCGGGACCAAGAATTAAAGTTTTTGGCAGGACTCTAATGTTTTTGTAAACTCTTGAAGTACGTCGATCGCGGTGACAGACTTCTTCACAGCGACTTGTGGTTGGTGGCTTTCATTGTGGTTATGACGGCGAGACAGAATCAACCGCGGTACTCGGTGCATGCCGGACGCAGAAGCTGTGCCGGATGCAATTCATTCCTCGGCGTAATTACTGCGTCATACAGTGAATCGACGAGGGAGGCCGAGCGAGAGATCCAGAGTGAGAGTTGAATCAAATATCAGGGTCATATTGTAGAGATGTAATCGTAGGACTTCGTCGATGATGGACGCGAAAATAGCGGCTTCACAGGCCTTGTTGACGCTGGCTAGCCAAGTCGTTGTCTACGGCCAAGGATCCATCACGTTAAAACGGTGATCATGCTTCGGAGAAAGGTCCCGTAAGGAAAGACAGTGAGGATAGAAACATCACGCGAGAGTTAGAAGCCCACATACCTGTGAGTTCGGGCTCCCCCTTCCAAAAAAGGGGTAGGGAACCCATAGCTCGCGCCTAGATAGTTTTTCCTCCTTAGTGTGTTCGGCGATCAATGATCTAAGCATCTCTATGGTGAAAAGCAGCTACACCGCCGTAACGACATCATAAGGAGAGGGTACGTCTAGACTGCCGGTACCAGCCGGCTAGTTTACATTTGACACATTGAAATGCGCGGTTTCTGAAGGGGCGAAGGCTAATTCGTGGGGAATCACGACTACCTCGGAAAAAATCTCCGGACTATCGATTAAAGAATTAGAGGCGGGCATAGTAAGGACTTAGGTTAAGTAGATATAAGCAGTGTCTAGCGGTAGGCTATCGTTCGAAGCTACTGTAATGGAGAATCTACAGGCTGAAACGTAACTAGTGGAATTTGCCTGTATAATGTACAGGATGACACTCTTTATTCCTAATTAGCTAGATCTCGGATACTAGGTCTAAGATTCCTTTTTCTCTTAGATCCTTCAATAGAATCATTTAAGTAATTAACTAAGTAACTTATTAATTAAGTCTAATAAGGATATAGAGGACGGTAATTAATTAAGTTATAGAATCTAGCTAATTAGGATCTTCTATACTATTTTATTATTACTATACGATAGCCGTTACCACTAATAGTATGCCCGCCGCCGTACGAGTTGATGCCTGTCAGGAACGGCCTATGGAGATAGGCAGAGGGTAGCGATGGGTACAGGTAGGTATAGGTATTCCTTAATAGTATATCTTAACTGAAACTCAAAGCATGAGGGAAGGAAGCTTCCCTCAGGCGGTGA
>NW_019174063.1:0-75861 GCF_001642475.1 Fonsecaea monophora
GAGGGTGGTGAAGGGGGGAGGGGGGGAACATCGGGTGGGTTTGTGTTTTAGTAAGAAAAGGTTCAAGCATTCGGCCTTTAGGTCAAGTGTGGGAGCCGTACAAGTACAAAAGTAGATGTAGTGGATGGAGTAGAGGTGGTAGAGTCTAGTAGGGGGACCGGGGGGAAAGAGCAAAGCGACCCTCAGGCGAGGATCGGTCGCTCTTAGTTGCAGTCACCCAGAGAGTCTGAGAGTCTCTTTGGACAATGGCCCATGTTGGCCACTTCTCCCTGGTGGCCCCAGTAGTGAAGAAAGAGAAAACACCATCATCATGAGGAGAACCTCGGACACAGCCACTTGCAGGCTCTTATCCAGGCCCAAGTAGCCGGATCAGTCTGAGATCGACCTATCGCTTGAAGCACGAGCAGAAGTTGTTTTCAACGTTTTGACGGGCACCTAGTGAATAGCTCTGGGATCTCCCAACAATGCAGGCGGATGCGCATCCGACAGGTTTGACCAAGATGGCTAGCAGTTAGCTACATATATGTACGAGGAGGGAGGTAGGTACAGTAGTTGCCTCTCGAAGGCAACCGCTTACCCACCTACCTAGGTACTTAGCAACCTAGCCAAAAGGTAGGGTTTACATATCCACCGCCCCTGACATACATAGATGTTCATGATCTGGCACTCTGGCCTGTACCTCGTACAAGGAGGTGGTGTTTGGGGAGTTTGCTGCAGGTGCTAGGCTATCTACTAGGTATATGTTACCTAGATACATACCTAGGGAGGTACCTAAGGTACTTAGGTAGGTCGATAGGCTATGTCCCATGTACTTGGATCAAGTACCTCGTACATACATGTAGGTACTTGTAGTTGATTCCAATCCCCACCTTGTTTGCCATCTGTTCTTAACTCTTCTTGCCCCCTCTTCACCTGTACAGACCTTCGGGGCTCGCGGCAAACACACCCAAGTCGTCGATCCTGCACATCTGCCGCAATTTAGTCCCAACTAGATCCTCCCTCCCCCTTACTCCCCCAAACTTCCGCCCCCGTATTTGTTTGTCCCTCTACATGAATAGCATAGGTAGTTTGCCAAAAGCCCACAAGTCAAGGATAAACCAAAAAATAAAAAATAAAATGAAATAAAATGATAACCACCCAACAATCCTGAACTCCACCAACGCCAGTCGCAGCTTTCGGCGGATGGCCAGTCATTGTCAAGAGCCTTCCACACCTCTTCTAGATCTTGTTCACGCGAATGCTTCCAATCCTACCGCCGGTGCCGCTGCCCTTGGTATGAGGTCAGTGGCGGGTGCCTCGTGTGACACGTCACTTTTTCTCTCGGATCGCCGGTCTCGCAACCCGAATCAAGGCGTCAAAGGGCCGTGCAGAGCAAGGTCCACGAGGTTGACATGGCTACCTCGTACTGCTGGGGCTGCTTCGATGATGGGTCTGACGCCGTGTGACCATGGAATTGGTGCGCGTTTTTCGTTTGTTGTCTGTTGGCATGTGCAGCTCGCCGGGATACTTGTCTACGAGCACGAGGTACGAGCACGAGGTACAAACACTTGCCGCTCCACTTTGCAGCCCAGCAACATCCCTCCTGGCGTTTTTTTGGGCAAGTAATAGTACAACAACTAAGGCGTCTCAGGAGTCTTGACATGAGACCAGTCTCTCCAATAGGAATGTACTTGTATTCCAGAGTTCTCTCGCGGGTGCATCCTCGCACGCCCTTGCAGAACCGTGACCGAAGTTTGAACCAATCAATATTCGTGTAGCATTCAACTTGCCGCCCTCATGGCGTCACACTATCATTATAGACCAAGTAGACGGAAAGAACAAGAACAAATGCATCCTCAAAACCTTCAACCTTCCATGCCTTGCCAATAAAACACACCGCATGCATCTGAACGCTCCCATGAACCAGAATTCTTGTCGCACCGTGGACAACTTGCGCATTCTCGTGTCTGTCTGATCATTTATCATCGCTATGACTGCCGGTCAAGGTTTCCTTTGTCTTCTCGGCTAGTGAGCGGATAGTGCTGCGTTCTTTGTTGAAGGAGTCGGATCGCACTTTCTCGTTGTGTGCGCGAGCTTTGCGTTGTTCTTCCTCGGTGGGCTTGTACAGGTTGGCGGCACCACCTGCAGATCAAATATTAGCTTGAAATAGTTCGTGACTCAACACTTAGTCCATGCATACCTCTGCCGGTGTGGTGGACGCCCTCCGGAATTGTAATTGCGGGTACATCGACATCTTGGGCGCGGCGGGCTTCCTCTGGGTGCTCAAAGTCGTTCTTGGCCATGTTGCCAGTCCCGCCTCGTCCGGTGGTGTACGTCTTGGATTTTAAAGAAGGAGTGGTCTGAGGTTCGAAAGACGGCGAGTGTTTAGTCTTGGTGGTGACGTTGCCTGATGAACAAAGTTAGACAAGGCTGATTCGCTAAAGGCCAACTGCGGGTTGCTGGAGCATGTACTGACCGGCGCCACCACGGCCATAGGTGACAGTTGCGTTGGCGTGGTTGGTCATGTTGGCTTTTGGTTGCAATAGAATGGACTTCAAGAATGTGGTAGAAGAAGACTTTTCTTCCCACAGGAGTAGGTTGTGTCACAAGTCGAGATCTAAGTACGGTGATGCCCCTGGAGCGCTGTGAAGAGGCAGAAAGGGCTTTAAGAGGAAGACTGTAGGATACGAGTAAAATGAGTCTGCGAATGTAGGGTATTGTTCTAAGTCTGCAAAGATTGGGACGAATGGATTTTAGAAGTGAAGGTTGGCTACAAACAGTGTACTCTGCCCCGGATTCCCTACGACTTACATCACAATAAGTAGCATTGACGCGATATCCGAGGCTTGCATCATCAGGGCTCTGAATTTGACCAGAAAAATTCTCTGGCGACACGTGCGGAGAGAAAAAAGAAGCCTTTCATAAACACGACTGTCAAACTTGCCTGGAGGAGGACGAGGACCAAAACTAGACGTAATAGAAACAGCCTCATTGCGTAGAACTTGCGGCTAAGAAGGCTGGGCATTGAATCAGCGTTCTTGTCCTCCCCTCTTCGCCGTTCTCCAGACCTTCCACTCCTCGGGGTTCGGCTCCATCAAGGCTGTCCTTCTCACTCAATTCCACTGCTAAAAAAAACCCTTAATGTGCACGCGCACACGCCTCAGGCTCAAATTGCCCTTTGCAGATGCCTCCAAGACCGCGGTAAATTCAACTCTTCAGCCGACTTGATGTAACAGCGACAGGCTAGCACCGGCTTCCCCAGATTCCCCCTCGATCTGCAAGTGATGATGTCGATTGCCGCTGTTCCTATCACACCATCTCCAAGCCTGCCTATCCTCGCTAGCGAGCGAAGGAAAACAATGATCTCTTTCAAGCGGCGACAATAGCTCTGTTGCCATCGCATCGATCATCGTGGCGTCCATCATCTGCCGGGTTGTCCATCTGTCTGCCCGCCAAGCGAGAACAGAATTTTCTCTGAAAAGCTGCCCGCAGGAGGACCTTCTTCAACCACGGTTCACGGCGGTGTCCACAGTAGTACAGGATATACGATGTACGAGAGAGTGGTTCTGATCCACTACCGTCCGCACATAACCATGAGAGCGTAAAATATTGAAATTTTCCAACATGGTCTTACCGCAAGTTCCAATCCCAAGTCCTCCAACACGCAGGCAATTGGCCGCAAGCACAGCATCGGCGGATGTTATTGCCAAAAGAACGGACACCGGAACAACAATCGTTGACACCGTCTTTGGTATACGCCAGCACAGCGTGTACCTCTCGCCACGATGATGTCCAAGGGCAGAAAAGAATATCCTACCTACTCTCTAAAATCCAATAGTACCAATGATTCTGGGAGTCGGTCTGTGGGTATGCAATCGGAAGATCAAGGCAGCAGTAGCCAAGTCGCATTCCCTGGATCTTGGGTTTGATCTGGTCGAAGCGGTCAAGAATCGGGTTCAGTACCTCCGCTCGGTTGATCTACTGGGACTCCGTGCCGGGTCCTGAAACGAGGGCGCGAGGGTGTGCCCTGAATGATGATGGCCAGTCTGTCCTTGAAGCCCATCCCGCGTTCCACAACTTTGGCACTCCGAATCAGCCACTGACGCCACGAGAACGAGCAATGGTACACATGAGTTAGTTGCGAGGGTGAGGCGGACCTTGCGCTTAACGAGCTTAACGATAAGCACCCGCTACTAGGCGTCATTTAGGCGTAGTCCCCCCTAGGAATCCTGCTTTGCTCCTCCACCATTCGCCGGGTACACTGGCATTTTCTCCGTTAAACCTGAGAGTGGGATGCAGGAACGTGTCTGAGAATTGAACTTTTCCATCTCAAATCGTCCATTCATCACTTGTCCACCACTCAGCAGCACCCGTCGAGGTGTTGACACCAACACAGGACAAACGTGGCTTCCAAGGTGGCGGGGGTCGAGTAGTAGCTGCTCTTGCTCCCGCTTTCTGCTTAGTACGCTGCTCAGCGTGGCATAATAATGAGGTTTACACACCACCGTCGTCGCAGTGTTTCTTCCTCCTCACCTGCTTGGTGAGCTATCATTGCCTGAAGGGCTTCTCATCTCTTACCTTTGTATTGATACCACAATTCAGTCTCTCGAATAGATTTCTATCTTCTTGACAGGATCGTGACTAGCCTTCACCTCCGGTTCGTGCAACATTCAGCTTTGCCAGTTAAGCAGTAGCTATCGGACAATGATATAGAAAAGTCACGCAAGGGCAGCCCTTCTGAAGTTTCGCTTCGCACCCTCATCGAGCCGGCGACATGCCTCCCAAAACCCATCAGAGCACCCGTCAGGTGTACCTCTTGCCGCTCACTGATGCTGGAGCTCCGGATGTTCCCAACGAGTACATCTACTTGCCTGCGCCGACCGAGCCTGCATACTACCTGCGATTTGCCATTGAAGGGACCAGCTCGATATGCCGGCAAGGAAGTCTCTGGGTCAATTTTCCCTTAAAGGGTCAACCGTTCGACCGAAAGCGCTATCACGAATTCAAGCTGCACCCAGACTTCAATCGAACGCTTGAGATCGACATCCCCATCACTTCCGCCGGCGCGTTCTCATTTTATACAACCTACAGCCCATTGCCAGAGTTTGCTACAGGCGACGTCGAGTCTCCTGAGCCTACACGTACTCCCACATACTATGTCGACATTGAGCCGAGCCTGCGCCTTGGTGGCAGCTGTCTGCCCCTCGATGCTCTGGGAATTTTCTCCGTGGTTTCCAAGTTCATGGGCAATTACCCTGGGGACTGGAAGAAGCATCTGAGGGGGATTAGTGCAAGAGGCTACAACATGGTCCACTTTACACCACTACAACAAAGGGGAGAGTCAAACTCGCCGTATAGCTTGTACGACCAGTTGGCGTTTGACGCGAATCTCTTCCCTGGCGGTGAAGATGATGTCGCCCGAATGGTCAAATCCATGGAAGAGGAACACGAACTATTGGGCCTGACTGATGTTGTCTTCAATCATACTGCCAACAACAGCAAATGGCTCGAGGAACACCCTGAGGCTGGTTACAGTGTGGAAACTGCTCCCTGGTTGGAATCGGCGCTCGATGTTGACAATGCTCTCCTCGAGTACAGCAACAATCTCACATCTCTCGGTCTCCCCACTGTCTTCAACAGTACCAGCGATCTGGACCTGGTTGTGGCGGGCATAAACGAGCATGTCATCCACAAGATCCGGCTCTGGGAATACTTCGTCTGCGATGTCAAGTCAGACACTCAGGCTGTGATTGAAGCATGGAAAAAAGGCGCAGTCAAATTACCTCCTGAGGGTTTCGAGAATGCGATAGGTGGTGGTCTTGACTCTCTCAAATCGTGGTCTCTCTCTCAAAAGGCGGCATTCATCCTGGACAAAGGTATGCTGGACAGTCTCCGCGTTGATGGCCAGCATTCGCGTCTTCGGATTGATGGACGATTTTCGCGCAAAGTCGACCCTGGGGTTGGCGCTGCCATTCTCACCACTCTGTTTGGACGGTACAAAGACGGAGCGGACACCAAGCCAGCAGAGGAAGAGATCACGGCAATTATCAATGAGCTCAACCTTCCTTTCTACAAGGAGTTTGATGCCGACTGTGCTGCAATTTTAGACCAGACGAAGGGAAGGCTGCAATACACAAGAATGGACTCGCATGGCCCAAGACTCGGTCCCATCACCAAAGAAAATCCCCTGATAGAGACTTATTTCGCTCGGCTCCCGCAAAACAAGACAACAGCTAAACATGACCCGAAGGCGCTGTCACTGGCGGTCAACGGGTGGATTTGGGCAGCCGATGCCATGAAAGACAATGCAGGTCCTGATTGGAGACCATATCTAAGAAGAGAACTCATTCCGTGGAGCGACTGTGTCAAGCTGAGATACGGCAAAGGCCCCGAAGACAACCCTTATCTGTGGGAGCATATGACAAAGTATGTCCGATTGATGGCCAAATACTTTACAGCTTTCCGGATCGATAATTGCCACTCGACTCCAATCCACGTTGCCGAATACCTTCTAGACGAGGCGAGAAAGGTACAGCCGAACTTGGCAGTGTTCGCTGAGCTCTTTACTGGCAATGAGCAAATGGATTACGTTTTTGTCAAGCGGCTTGGACTGAGTGCCTTGATTCGAGAAGCTATGCAAGCTTGGAGCACACAAGAATTGAGCAGGGTTGTCCACCGGCATTGTGGTCGACCAATTGGCAGCTTTGAACTCAACGTGCCCTCCAGTCTACACAACAAGCTCGAAAACGGCTCTGCCAATGGCGATGGCCCACAAACTCGTGAGTTAGTCAAACATATCAGAGAATCCCCGGTACATGCTCTATTCATGGATTGTACCCATGATAACGAAATGCCCGCTCAGAAGAGAGATGCCAGGGACACGTTACCTACAGCTGCACTTGTAAATATGTGCGGTTGTGCAACAGGCAGCGTCATGGGCTTCGATGAGATCTACCCAAAGCTTGTCGATCTTGTGAACGAGAATCGCAGATACGCATCCATCAGCTCTGAGGGCGAAGTCCATACTGGTGCTGGCGAGGGAGGAATAGCGGGCGTCAAGAAGCTCATGAACCATATCCACACCATGATGGGCAAGGATGGGTATGATGAGACCTTCCTTCACCATGAGGGCGAGCTCATCACTCTCCATAGAGTGCATCCGGACTCGCGAAAAGGATATTTCCTGATAGCTCATACTGCTTTCCCTGGCTTCGGCAACGGAAATGGCGGCATGAGTCCTGTACACCTTGCTGGAACCAAAGTCCGTCCTCTCGGTGCATGGGTGCTGGAAGTTGACCAAAGCGAGCAAGCCAAAAAAGAGGCGCTAGGCGACAAAGAATACCTTGTTGGTCTACCCTCTCGCGTGAGAAATATCAAAGGCAGCACAATTCATACCGAAAATGGTGACACTACCATCACTATTGCCGACTTCTTTCCCCCCGGATCGATTGCACTTTTCGAGACCTGGGTTCCATCTGCCGAGCACTCCCTTGGTCTTGGAGCCTTCATCTCCAGCGGGACTGATGAAGCGTTCGGCGAGCTCGATCTTATCGATCTTAATTTTGTTCTCTATCGATGCGAGGCAGAGGAAAGGGATACCAGTGACGGACAAGACGGGGTATATAACGTTCCCAATCATGGCCCACTCGTCTATGCAGGCCTTCAAGGCTGGTGGAGCGTTTTGGAACCCATTGTCCGTCGGAACGATCTGGGGCACCCTCTCTGCAACCACCTTCGACAAGGACAGTGGGCTCTAGATTTCCTGGTTGGACGGATGGAGAGAATAGCCAAGAAAGAGGACTATACTCGACTACAAAAGCCTGCACAATGGCTAAAGGAACGATTCGACGCAGTACGGGTCATTCCAAGCTTTCTTCTGCCGCGTTATTTTGCTTTGATCCTACAGACAGCGTATGATGCGGCTTTCAAGAGAGCTATTGAGCTGATGAGCCCAAACATTCAACATGGTCAAAACTTTTTACAGAGTCTGGCTGTGGTGAGCATCCAACAGACAGGATATGTCAAATCTGCGTCACTGTGGCCAGACAAAAGTGTGCCATCGCTCGCTGCTGGATTGCCTCACTTTTCTGTATCATGGGCTCGATGCTGGGGTCGTGATGTTTTCATCTCTCTTCGAGGTCTATATCTGTGTACGGGTCGGTTTGCGGAAGCCAAACAGCACATCAAGGCGTTTGGAAGTGTCTTAAAACATGGCATGATACCCAACCTGTTGAGCAGCGGCGCCGCCCCAAGATACAACTCTCGAGACTCGCCATGGTTCTTCTTACAAAATATCCAAGATTATACCAAGATTGCACCAGATGGACTGTCTATTCTGCAGGAAAAAGTTCCTCGTCGGTTCTTACCGTACGATGACACGTGGTTCCCTTGGGATGATCCGCGGGCCTATTCGAAAGAATCCACTGTTCAAGAGATCATCCAAGAGATCTTACAACGACACGCATCTGGGTTGTCTTTTCGAGAACATAATGCTGGGCCTCAGCTGGACATGCAGATGCGACCGGAAGGGTTCCAAATCGAGGTCCATGTCGATTGGAAAACTGGCATCATTTTCGGAGGCAGTCAGTGGAACTGCGGAACGTGGATGGACAAAATGGGCGAGAGTGAACGAGCTGGTAGCAAAGGCGTTCCTGGCACACCTCGAGACGGGGCTGCCGTTGAGATTACAGGACTTCTATACAGTGCGCTGAGATGGGTTGGCCAGCTCCACGAGGCAGGGAACTATCCATGGTCAGGTGTTGAAGCCGACTCCGGCGAGAAGATCTCCTTCATTGAGTGGGCTGACCGTATTCGAGCCAATTTCGAAAAATGCTACTGGATTCCCGTGAATCCGAAAGATGACATTGACGACGATGTGGACCCAAAGATTATCAACCGGAGGGGGATCTATAAAGATCTCTACAAGTCTGGAAAAGAGTACGAGGATTATCAGTTGCGACCGAACTTCCCAATTGCCATGGTGGTCGCTCCAGATCTCTTCACTCCAGAACGAGCACTGCATGCGCTGAAAGTGGCGGACGACGTGCTTCGCGGTCCTACCGGAATGGCGACGCTGGACCCTTCTGACTTGAACTACCGACCATATTACAACAACTCGGAAGACTCGACGGATTTTGCAACATCCAAAGGGAGAAATTATCATCAGGGGCCCGAATGGTTATGGCCCACAGGCTTCTTCTTGCGCGCGTTACTCTACTTTGATCTGAAGCGCCGGACGGACTCTGCGGGGAGAATGGAGTCGTACCAGCAGGTCACAAGACGACTTGAAGGATGCAAGCAAGCGATTAAGGATAGTCCCTGGAAGGGATTGACAGAGTTAACGAACAAAAATGGGTCATTCTGCGCGGATTCGGTAAGTTTCGCAAAGCCTGAGGAACATGATGAGAATAATATACTGATATTTTGGACGTTAGTCACCCACTCAAGCATGGTCAGCAGGATGCCTGATCGATCTGTTCCGCGATGCATCGTCCTTAGCGCTGGCAACCAATGGATTTTAAGGAAGCACATTGACGGCCAGGGGAAAATTTGGCGAGATGGAAGAGAGGAGGACAATGATGGGCTGTAGCACCATCTTTGAAAACCTCAGAAGAAGACCGCTACACACACTTTGAACCCAGAGAATGCGTGAGGCTAGAGAAGCATAGAGCGCGACAGGTAGAGACTTTACTGCTAGAGGGTAGAGACACGGAAAGGAGATGAAGCAACGTTACCCACGAATCAGTCCTGGATGAGCCCAGGAGGAATATTAATACTTGTGCAGACTTTCTCATCCATCGCATAGTTTGAGGTCCTGGGACAATATACTATTTGTATGGGCAAGACGAGGTATGTGGCATGTCTCGATGGCAAGGTTGTGACGGCCCTGTGGCTTGAAATGGGGTGATGGGAAGATGGAAGACGGACCTATCGGCGAGGACCTGAATAATGCGTCATGTCATGCAAGGCACATGAAAAAAAGAGGTCGAGACTCCAAAGACGCCCCTCGATCTCTCCACGGAAACTTTTTTTTTAGACCACAGTGACCGCCTCCGCAGTTTGCTTCTCTTCATTCTACGATCATTCTACTTGACAACCTCGGTGATTCTGTTCGCCATTGGCTTCCTGTCAATTTCTTCAACACTTCTGCCAATCTATCCTGTCGACGTACAAGACCAATAACCATGGCTGTGAGTTTCTGCGCCTCCTACCGACTCCATTTCTGCAGGGTCTCGCATGTGGAAGACAACTTGACTCATATATGATCGCTTCTTCAGTCGTACTACATCACCAACCCCAACGTCGGCAACAAGGAGTCTACCGAAGACTGGCGAAGTGAGTATCCACCTCTCTCCTCTTGTCATTTCACCTTTCGGTCGGTCGTCGAAAACCAAACCGCACAATTTGAAACCTCGAGATCAGACTGACCCATGCTAATGAGGAACTTTAGTCAGAGGCTACAACCCCCTCACCCCTCCAGATCTGCTCCAACATGAAATCCCCCAGACTCCTGCCAGCAAGTCCACGGTGCTTGCAGGTCGCTCCGACTGTGTCTCCGTGGTCCAAGACAGGGATCCCCTGCGCCGCCTCCTCGTGATTATCGGCCCCTGCAGCATCCATGACCCCGTCTCGGCGCTCGAATACTGCGATCGTCTACTCAAGATGAAGGAGAAGTACAAAGACGAACTAGTCATTGTGATGAGGTCCTACTTGGAGAAGCCGCGCACGACGGTGGGGTGGAAGGGCTTGATCAACGACCCGGAGATCGACGGTAGTTTCCTGATCAACAAAGGATTGAGATTGTCGAGACAATTGTTTGTCGATTTGACGTCGAAAGGGATGCCGATTGCCAGCGAGATGCTGGATACTATTTCCCCCCAGTTTCTGGCCGATCTGCTCTCGATCGGGGCCGTAGGTGCCAGGACAACGGAGAGCCAGCTACACCGAGAACTCGCGTCCGGTCTGAGTTTCCCCGTGGGCTTCAAAAACGGTACAGACGGCACACTCGGTGTGGCGATTGATGCAATCGGTGCGGTGAAACATCCTCATCACTTCCTGTCCGTGACCAAGCCTGGTGTGGTGGCGATTGTTGGCACCGTGGGGAACGAGGACTGCTTCGTCATCCTGAGGGGCGGCACCACCGGGACAAATTACGACGCCACGTCGATAAAGAATGCCAAAGAGATGTTACGCAAGAAGGGACTGAACGAGCGCGTCATGGTGGATTGCAGCCATGGGAACAGTGAGAAGCAGCACAAGAACCAGCCCAAGGTCGCAAAGGTGCTGGCAGACCAGATCGCTGCAGGCGAGGAGGCTATCATGGGGGTCATGATCGAGAGTCATATCAATGAAGGTAAGCATGAACGTCTTCGTCCCTCTTCCTGCGCGCGTACTCTTCCTCACGTCCTGCCATGTGGTTTTACGCCGTCATGCTTACTTTTGGCTCTTTAGGAAACCAAAAAGTACCTCCGGAAGGCAAGGCCGGGCTGAAATACGGCGTCTCCATCACCGACGCCTGTATAGGTTGGGAAGACACCGAGACAGTGCTGGAAACTCTCGCCGATGCAGTCAGAAGACGACGAGACTTGCTGGGGAAGAAAGAGGTAAATGGGGCCGCGGGCCCGCAGCAGAATGGACATGCTTAAAATTTTCCACCATGGCTGCCGATCGGGCGACACTGGGGGCGACCCTCCACAGCGTGAGCTCAGGCTTGGAAGTTGGCGGATGGGTTCCGGAGGAACAGAAACGAACAACGACATGAATATCGACATCGACATCGTAGCAGCAGCCGCCAGCCGGAAGCCGAACTGATCGCCATCTTCTCCCGCACCCACAGAGCCCGGAGTGGCCGACCGACGGCTACGAGATTCCTGTTTTGAAGCATGTCGGGGAAATGACCGGTGTACAGCAAAGCGATAATGAGGGACATGACGGTGGCGTAGGCAGGGATCTTTCTTCCCACGAGCGAACGGATCAAGATCTAAAACTTCACGGGGGAACTCTTTTTTGTATCAATCATGTGCCGGAGTCACACGGATTTGGCGGATTGGGATGGATAGATACCACGGCCTCTTCCTTTGCTTGTTTGCGTGCGTGCGTGCGTGCTTGCATGCTCGTTAGATATCTCCATTCACATTTTCAGGAAAACAAAACCGGGGGAAGGGGGAAATAGGGATAATAAAAAAGTTATGGGACGTGACATACCATACATGACATGTTCGAGTTCATCCCGGTGCCTTTGATGCCTACATCCCTAGTATACAGGTCGGGTAGCGGTGCAACAGCCGGTGGGTGGTAAAGGGCGGAACACGAGTCAATCCATAAATCCACTCCTATCAGTAAACTTCAATCTTGGAGTCAGAGTCAGTCAGAGAGTCGGATTTCAGAGTCTCCCATCCAGCGTTTACGAGTATATGACATTTCAAGTCTTGTCGTCTCTTTTACTTTGTCCGCACAGCTAATAAAAGACTGAAAAACAACGAAATCTACATCGACATCGACAGACGAAGACGAAGACGAAGGAGGAGGAGGAGGAGGAGGAGGGGAAAAGAGAGCCCAGAGCCCTGAGTTAATCGATATGGCCAAACCATACAAGTTCGAAATGTAAAATCTCTGTGGAAAAAAAAGCGGCAGTGTATCAGGCAGGCAGGCAGGGCCTCAGAATTCCAAGTTAAATGGATCGAAAGACGCTCTGCACCCTGCACTCTGCACTCTGCCACCGCCACCTCTGTCTGACTGGTTTTCATCTCTGAAAACGAAATAAAACCCCCCCCCTCCGTTCCGTCTCGGGGAGCGTCTAATATGGTAGAAGAGAATCGCAGTTTCAGGGCATTCATTCATCCTGGCATTAAATAAGGCATTTTTTTGGGGGCCAATTCGGGCTATTCGAGGAGAAAGAAAAGAGGATTGAGATTGAGACAATACATAACCTGGAGAAAAAAACCGTGTGACAGGTCGGTTGGCTGGTCTTGGAAAACATGAGTGTAAGCTGGGAGCCTTTGTGCTTTGGGTAGGTCGGTCGTTCCGGACGAAAGAACAGCCAGTCACAAGAGCCTCCCGCGCGCCGTAGGTCGCCGTCTCTTTCGAAGCTTTCCCTCTTTTATAGAGTTGGAAAGAAGGGAGGAAAGTCGAAGGAGAGACGGATGAGCGACTATTAGAAGACGCTATTGTGGTACAAAAACAGCAATTCGTCCATCTATTGCGACGCAGGTCCAGCGCAGAGGAATGACGAATGCCGCCCGGCTCGGCAAATGAATGTGTATATCCCCTTATCTCATCCTGCTAGGCTGCTATCAAAGCAGCAGAGGGCCGGGACCATGGTTTTCGTATGAGCCGATCCGGGAGAACTGAAAACACCGTAAGGCCCCATCCTGGGGTCGACGGAAGGAAAATAGGGGTTTGAAATAAGAAAGAAGTGAAGAGAGTTGATGTGTGAAAAAGTGGCTGAGCAGATAATTGATCGACTTGAAGAGAGCGCCTCTACCATCTCGTCCGGGTTATTGTGGCCCTTGTGAGAGCGAGAGGAGTTTTCAAGTGTCGTTGGTGAATCACCCGAAACTTCCGACTTCAGCGCCGCTGAGGACTCGAAGCCTCTATTGTTCC
Organism: Fonsecaea monophora; assembly: GCF_001642475.1. Taxonomy (NCBI): domain Eukaryota; kingdom Fungi; phylum Ascomycota; class Eurotiomycetes; order Chaetothyriales; family Herpotrichiellaceae; genus Fonsecaea; species Fonsecaea monophora. Next base: position 13,582 of record NW_019174063.1, read on the forward strand.
TCTTGTTCGTCATCAGCCATGGGCCCATGCCCACGATTCTGCCTCCACTGCTTCCATTGCTCATTGCCGCTAGGGCCTTGGGAATGTTTGCCCTCGCCGGCATCGTGTTCATTGCCCATCCATTTGCCCTTTGCATGCTGGGAGTCAGAGTCACCATTGGCACCAGCAGGCGCAGCAAGATCGCGCTTCTTGAATTCCTTGGGCAATAGATCCTGTTCCTTGACATTCGCGAGGGGACGAACGTTGGGGTTCCCAACCACAACATTCATAAACTTGCCACTGTTACCTTGTTGTTCCCACCAGTGGAACTTGGTGGCCTTAACAGCACGGCGACCGAGTTCCTGGACTTCTGGGTCGGGATGATCGAGTAGAGGGGTTAGGTCAACAGAGTCATCGTCGTCTGGCATTGGCCCGTGTTGGCCCTTGCCTTTTCCCTGGCCCATGCCTTTCCACTTGTGTTCGCCATGGCCTTTGGGTTTACCGCCATGTTGGCCGTGATGTTGGCCTTGCGAGTCCCGCTTCTCGACGTCTGCTTCGTCGACGTAGTAAATTGGAATATCGACAGGAGGATCTTGGCTTCCCGTAACCGAGTCGTCGTTGGCTTGAGGGGATGGGAGAGCGCCGACCTGACTCAAAGTAAGGACCAGGAAGGCCGCCGCTGTTGCTGCTGTAAATTTCATTCCGATAGTGACACAGACGGCTTGTAGGATGTCTGGTTGTTAAATTTGTTTCAGAATTTGAGGGGTTATGATGGTATGGATATGGAAACGACGGCAGATCCATGCTTTTACCTTATAATGCGTCTCGAGTGCAGCAGACAGTCCTTTGAAGTATCCGAGATAAAGAGATATAGACATTGAAGGGCTGGGGTAGGGCTGCTGGGGAGACATGACGGCGTAGGAGAAAGGAATCGCACCAAGGACAGTCCGCAAAGAGAGGTGAATAAGAATCGCAAGAGGGAAGACGCATCAAAGGAGCAACGCAAAGAAGTCTGTGATGCCAAGCTCAGGCTAGACTCAACATCGACTTGAATAGGCATCAGACCTGTAGGCTAAACCGGAAGTCGACTTGAATAGGACCGGATGGACCATTGTGAGGCCGGATGTGTATATCAATAACCAGGACGGCGCTATACCGTTTTCGGACAATCACAAGGCTGGCAAGGCTGTCAGTGCGGACTGCGTATTTCACCACCAGTTTCTGCTAGAATAGGTCGACTAAAGGCCGATGCTTGCTTACCTATGTAGCTGACATCGCTCACTTCTCTCGATTGGAGTGCGACAAGGCCCGAAGACTAGAAGAAGGAAAAATGAGAAAAGCTAGTAGGACCTCAAGTTTGTCCTTCTCAGCAGACCAAAAGTGTTGCGTCCGCACGCAAAGCAGGAACAGCAGTATCGAGGAACAGGAAGACGCCGAATATGGGACAATATCAATGACATTCGAATGCCAGCAGAAAATCAAATTGCTGTCAATACCAGGAACCGCTAAATCGCTGATAGGTGAAGTATCACAAATGAAACTGGGTCATTTTGAAATGAATCTGACCAAAATGGACTGTTCCCTTCTAATCCAGCTCGTCAATCTTACCGCTGGCCTGCTGTGCCGGCTCCACCGGCTCAGGAGCAGGTGGCTCCGTTTCGACACGGCCGTTCATCGGATCCTCCTTGACAACTTCCAGTGGTGAAGGGTGTGCTATATCGGGCAGAGTATTCGCATCAAGATCGGAGTAGTTCTCTTTGTCCTCTTCGACCATGGTAGGCGTTTCCACACGTGTTGTCTCCTGTGTCTTCTCCTTGACAGGCTGTCTAGCCTTGGTTGGAGCCACTGTTTTGTGCTTAGGTGGACTACTGACCTGCACCTTTTCGTGCACCTTTTGCGCACTGCTTGCTGTAGGCCTCATCATTCTGGCCAGAAAACCCTCGTCTGGTCTCGCCGCGCTGACTCGAGACTTCGGTCTATCGTGGCCGTTCGTGAGTGATGTGCGGGAAGCCTTCTTTGCCAACGAAAACGTGCTGGCTGAGCTACTGGCCCGAGGTTGTCGTGTCGACGATGTAGCCGGTTTCTTCGCCACCGGTTTGCGATCGGTCTCGGTTGGCGAGTGCTGTGCATCATGCTTCGCAGCTGTTGAAGCTGTAGTGGCGGTTGCCGCAGTGGGGAGTTTAACAGGTACGGTGGGGGCTTTTGTTTTGACTGTAGTGGGTGATCTGATAGCTTTAGGAGTCACAGGTGCCTGATCCTTTTTGCTCGACTTTGCACTAGTGTCTATCTTCGGTGGCGCTGATGCTTGTGGCTTTTCCGATTTCTCGACGTGTAATCTTGCTGCTTCTCTAGCTCTTTGTGCTTCTTTCGCTGATTCCATCACACCCTTGATTTTGGCGGGTCCCCCTCTGATATTGAGCTTTGGCGAAGTTGGGGTGCGAGGGGAAGGCCTTGTCACAGTGGGTGATTTAGGAATAGGCTTGATGTTGATCTGTTGTCTCGTAGGCGGCGGCTTGACTGGCTGCGCATCTTTCGTGGTCTGGAGGTTAGTGGTCCGAGGTGGTCCTGGTACGATACCATCTTTTGCCTGCATTTTCTTGACCATTTCTGCCGCATTAGACTCGTTTCCTGGTTTTGACGGTGGTCGAGGGATTTTCTCCTGTATCCGACCAGACGAAATTGCCTCAGTCAGATGGGTTGCTTCCGTTGATGGTCTTGTAGGAGTGTTCTCTACAAAAGCAGATCCCTTCAGAATGGTACCCAATCCACCTTCAACTGTGCCATTAATTGGACCGGATGCTGTTTGTGGATCTGGTTTGGCATCCTCCTTCTTTGTAGTGACGGCGAGCACTGGCGACTTTTCTGCATTCTCCGTGTCCTCAATCACATTCTCTTTAATCTCACCCATACTGCTCACTTCACTCGCCCTCCTCAGGCCTATCAGGGGCGCGCCTCCGTTCTCGTTGGGCCTTTCAACTGCAACGAAGCTTGCTCGGACCTTACTGACAGGTCTACTGTTGTTGGATATCTCGGAGGGATTTGGAGAGCGGCCTCGACTCGGGGGAGAGGTGGATTGATCGCCGGCTTTGTTCTCGAACATTGCCCGAAGGTTCTTGACTCCGCTGTTTCCAGAGTTGGTCGACATGGCTGCGGTTTCCATCAAAAAAATTAATTAGCACTCGAGCCCAATGGAAGGAAATCCCCCGTTTGAAGAAGGGAAGAGCGACTCAGTCGACAAAGGAAATCCCCAACCTCGGACAGGAATGCCAGGCGGTTGCATGGAGCAAATAATGGTGGTGAGCAGGACGCAGGTGGATCCGGGGTTTTTTTGAACAGGGGGTGTTTGGGCTCGGTTGTCTTCTCAATTGCTAGGCCATGACCCGAGACGCGTTTCGCCTCATATGCAACGCGGTGCCTCCGGCACAACGCTGCTCAGCTGCTGATGCTCAAATGATGGGCTCGGAAGGAGCAGAAACTAGGCAACTACTCACACACGGGTTTCTCCAGGTGCCCAATCGGTTCTGCCAGTTCTGGTGAGGTGTGATATCCACGGCGCCAGGTTGAGTGAAAGGGGCGCGGCTTGGGTGCAAATTCACCAAGACGTGTGTCCAGTTTCGACAGGCAACAAAGACACACGTGACGGAGGGTTCTTTCGTGTGCTTCTGGTGTTGTGGTTGTGCCCGTCACTCATGATCCGCAGTCATTAGCATTCATATTATGATTATCTTAACACCGTCGCTACCTAGGCCTCTAATACTCCGTCAGATCTATTCACACCGTAATGCCGAGGGACTTGCATGTGCCGCGCTGCACTAAGCGGTACGTTTATCAAATTCCACACTCTCCACCCCGAACTTCATATTCAGACATCCATGACGTCCACCTCACGCTCAATAACCGTGACGCTAACAGAACTCTTGGTGACCGTCTTGACCGGCTTTGCACTCACAAGGTAAACAAGCTTCTCTGTCCAGAAGTGCGATGCTATTGCCTGAAGAAGAGGCACGCTTCCGAATGCTGTGCCGGCGATAGGGAACAGCACGTAGTCGCACAAGGTGATGAGTGAGAATCTTTTGCGGTAAGAAAACTCATCAGCCAACTCCTCATACAGGCCAGCTTTCTTCATCTCCTTTTCCCTCGCCTCAATGCAAGCTTGGTGATATCCTTCATAGAAGATAACGAAGTAGATCGTCATCAATGCGAAACTGATACCGCGCAGGACTGAGGTGAGATCCATTGCAGCCGTCAAAAGTCGACAAGAGGTGATCGGATATGGGAGCGCAGAGTATATGGCCGAGGCAGTCAGAACAAGGAACAGATGGATCGGTAAAAAGTGCGCTTCAAAAAGTCGACTGAAAAGGATCAGATTTCGCCAGGTGAATCTTCGAAGACTGGGGCCATGGAGGGCATGCTGGCTGAGTTTCAGGCATATCTCGACGTGACGAGGCCGGTTTGGTCGCTCAGAATCTGATGAGCTCCCTTCGCTTGAAGGAGAAGATGGGTTGTGAGTGACAAACTCCGGACCAATCTTGCACCACTGGCGAACAGCATATCCGGTGTCGAGACACCCCCACATATGCCGAAGACCTTGCGCGTATCGAGCTGAATGGTTTGCCAGCCAGCCGCGGATCCCAGCTCTTCCCGTCGTGACATTACACTGGCTCGCCGGACTCGGAATTGGCCTGATTTGCAAGCGGCCGTGTGTGGCAAAATAGCACTTCAACATCATGTGCATGTCTTCACCAATGGCTTCTGACCCAGTGTCCCACCCACCTGCCAGGCAAACAAGAGGAAGTGGGAGGGTATAAACTGCGGTTGGGATTGCAACGGTCAATCTGGTGGGTTTGCTGGTAAAACAAGAGAGCCCGGCCCCGCACCACATGAGGTCGGCGATGCGCACCATCTGGGGCACCAGGTGCGCATTGCGATCAAAAATAATGGGCGGCATGTACAGGGTCATATCGGTCAATCCTTGGTCTTTGTGGTTGCGGAAGTGGTGGATGAGGACTGTCTCAAAATATTGACCAAGGAGGTGAGTATCACCTAGCGGCGCGTCAGTATGGTTCTGTTCCATCTTTTCTTCTTCTCTGAATCACTGACTGTCCATAACTGTCACTAGCACGCTTGACCAGTCAGGGTTGTCCAGGTATTTTGCTTCTATCTGCCTTGCTGCCCAGCTGACATTGCTGCTCTTCCCCGGGGCTTCGCCAGGCAGACCCGCCGGGTGAACAGTATATTGCATCTCTCGAAACTTTCCCGCGAATAGTTGAACCAAATTTCGAGCCACGTTGACGCCGTTTGGATCTCGCTCCTCCATGGCCAAGAAGATCTGTGTCCCGGTCAGTCATTTGTCTGCCCAAATCGTGCGAGATTCTCCCCAACATCATAGGAAGATTTGGCCAGAGTGTGGCTGGCGAGAACCCTCAGTGAGGTCTCAAGTATCTCAATATCCTCTTTGTAGCTGGGCAAGACTACCGCCATTGTTACGACCCCTGGTCGCTTCGCTATATCGTGCTGGGATTCAAGTCCCTGGTATTCGTCCCGAAGACCATTGCGGTGAACAGTGTCGCTGAGAGTGACCTTCGACCGTAGGTGGGTGGCTTTGATTGCCCGTGTCGCGGCGTATGCGGAGGCACAGAGTCGTAGAGGGAACAGGAGGGCAAGGATGTGCAGAAGGACCGAGTACGAGATGAAGAGAGTCTGGGCAATGACAGGACTCGCGATATGTTTGAGAAACGGAGGGTAGAAGAAGGTAAGCCATTCTGTCTCGACAATCCTCAGGGCGGACTCGAGCAGGACCAGGAGGCCAAAGACTGACAAGCCAGGAATGCAGCGAAGTGACCACCTGACAAAGCCCATGCTCGCAGTGTTTGGAGGAGTTGGTCTGCAGCAGTCGCGTGAGAGGAGGAAGGGGACAGTGGGAGGACAGAGGGTGAAGCAGGTGACGACGAGGTAGTGACTGATGCAGCTCTTAAGAATTAAGCTGAAGACAGACTTCTGGGCAGAGTGTTAGAGCTAGGAGAAGTCATGGCACATTTCAAGCCCCAATCCGCCGGCGTGCGCTCATTTTCACTTTCTCCCAGCTTTCTACCACTCCGCCATTGATGGCCCCTTCTCGCTGTCTTGTCACACGCTTCTTCTTGTTTTCCCTTCCTGCAAAGGATATCCTGGCTGGCGGCATGGCCAGTCACGCAGTCAACCACCCCTGGCCACCAAAGCAGACATTGCCAGCTCGCATTTGGTTGCGAGCATCTCGTCCATTTGCCCATTTGGCAATTCTTATCGTGCTAGCGCCAGCAACGGCGAGTCCAGGTGATCCGCATCTAGGAGGTGAGCGAAGACGATGAAAATGTGTTGACGGCATGTATACCAAACAACGAGGCTCGTGGGCTTACCGTCACACTTACCTAACCAGTCATCTGAACCTTTCGCATGTGTGCAGTCTTGGTTCCACCAATCAACGCATTTCTGAATGCCACTCATCCTCCACGTGCATCTTTGGCGAGTCCCTCCGCGCTCAAGCAATTTTCCGGCGAAGCGAACGTGAAACCGGGTATTTCAGGGATTTGCAGTATCTTGGGATGTCTAGTGTCGATCTGTGCTGCGGGAGGAGAAGAAGAGGTGGAAAGTCATCCAAGGCACAATGCATTCAAATATAGGCATGTCCCCCAGATTGCTTTTGATAATGCAACTGTCAGCGGATATTGAGGAACCGGCGCAGGCAGCCAATGATTGCAGACAAATGGCCGGAACCACGCGGCTTGTTGTGCCTGGCTCTCACGAACGGGCCCTGGAAAATGTGCCATCAGCCAGCAGCCGGGCGCAAATTGCTCGAGAACCCCATCTTGGAGGATCTGAGATACAATTTGGACGGCGTTGGAAATGGTCTGGTCAACTTGGCCAATGCATCATGCGCACAGCTACACGCTGCTAGCCAGCGGGGGCGGGCGCAGGCGCAGTTTGTGGAAACTTTTCAGAGCGCCACTGGTCCTGGTTTTTGTCAGTTTGGTCGGCGTCTGGCTGATGATGCGGATCCTTTGGCGACGAGGAAGTATCCCTGCCAATCTGTCGCTTTATCCTGACGCCGAATTGATCAGAGGCAGTGTCACTGTCCCTTTTCATCCCCGCGATCGCCTTTTCAGCCCTCCACTCAGCACTCGAGGCCGCGATATCGTCGACAGAGACGGCAAGCGAATCAAGCTCGTCTCAGTGAACTGGTACGGAGCCAGTGACATATACATGGTGCCCGGTGGCTTGGACATACAGAACCGAACCAAGATTTCTCGTACCATTCGGGAGCTGGGTTTCAACAGCGTCCGGCTGCCGTATGCCGACGAGATCGTGCGCAAGAATCCCGTTGTTGAAGCCGAACTTTTGACGGCCAACCAAGACCTTGTTGGGTTGCGCGCTCTGGATGTCTATGCTGCTGTTGTCCGCACCCTGACCGAGACAGGTCTGGCTGTAATCATCAACAACCATATCACGCAGGCAAGATGGTGCTGTGATGGGTATCCGTGTGACATGGGATGGTCGAACAGTGACCTTGGACCTTTATGTCCTATCCGGCAGACCGAGGAAGACTGGATTCAAGATCTCATAACCGTGATGGAACCCCATATCGACAATCCTCTGGTGGTTGGCGTGGACCTGCGTAATGAGGTCCGTGGGTTTGCAGGCAGATTCCTGTGGGACTCTTGGGCAACCGCTGCCGAACACGCAGCAGAACGACTCCACCGACTTGAACCCAGATGGTTGATGATAGTGGAGGGCGTGCAGTCCGCCAACGACATCAGGGGTGCTCGAGATCGGCCCATTCGCCTGACGCAACAGAACAAGTTGGTATACTCATCTCATGTGTATGGATGGTCAGGTTGGGGATCCCTGGTGCCTTACTGGTACCGCACGTACAAGTCCTTCGCCGAAGACATGGACAAGAACTGGGGGTACCTCCGTGAGACAGATACCGCTCCTGTCTGGGTGGGTGAGATCGGGGCTCCTAATTCGCCGTCAAGACGAGACTACCATTACTGGAAGAATCTCATGAAGTATTTGAGAAAGTGTGACGCCGATTTCGCCTACTGGGCAATCAATCCGCGCAAGCCGAAGAGTGATGCCACGGAGACGTATGGTCTTTTGCAGGATGACTGGGAAACACCAGTCTATGACTACAGGCTGTTGGATATGGCTGCGCTGAGGCAGAAATAGGTGTGGTCTGTAAAGAACCAAGAATAGGAGCAATTGACTGAAGCCAAGTCCTTTATCACCTCCGATGTCATCTCAGGTACCAAGTACAATATATCAATCTCGCCTTTGATAGATGGTAAATAGCTCTGTCGGGACCTTCGGATGAAAGACGGATCAATATTGTTGCGCTGCCGCTATCGTTATCACTTGCTTCAGACTGCGGAGAAGACGTTGCTCCGTCCTCCGTGCATGAGACCAACGCTATCACACCTGACTCTCTACCATGGGATGTCGGGGGTGACCTCAGTCTGTGGTATCCAGAGATGTAGATGAAAGGACAAGTTTTGCAGATTACTTCCTCTTCTCTACACTTTGCATAGGGCGAGTTCTTCTCGCTGTTCGTGCCGATGTCCTCCAAGTCCGAGCTTGACCCTCTGCTGCCCCAGAACGAACCCGCGCCGGAGATCCAAGGCTACGGCTTTTCCAAGTACAGGGGATATGAGGGCATACAACTCGAGGATGAACACAAGGCGTCTCTAAGACAATGGAATGAAGAGTACCAACCCAACGAGGCGTACAGAGATTATTCGGGTGAAAGCGAAGAAGATGATGATGAAGCACAGTCACTGTCGGTCGAGTCCACCAAAGCGGCACTGAACAAGATTGCCTCGATTTTCTGCGTCGTGGTCTTCTTCGCCCTCGTCATAGCCTTCCTGAATCCCGATACTAGTAACCGGTGGCCCATCCCGACTCCAAGACCCGTGCCTGTACCAAAACCCGACCAAACGATTGAGGACCGCGCGCTGGCCATCCTCACCCACACACCCTTGATTGACGGCCACAATGACCTCGCGATCTTCATCCGCGGGGCCTACAAAAACAAACTACACACCAAGGAGTTCCGAGACAAGTTTGAGAATGGAGACATGGAGTTGAACGTCGACCTGCCACGGCTGCGGAAAGGACGAGTGGGCGGTGCATTTTGGAGCGCCTTTGTCGTGTGTCCGGAGAATGCCAGCGAGGATTTCTCAGACGAGCAGTATTCCAGTGCCGTAGCGCACACATTATCCCAGATCGACTTGATCCGTCGATTGCAGGGAGAATATACCGGCAATTTCACGTCGGCGACTTCGCCACTGGATGTGGCATTGTCGAATTTCCACAGCACGAGACGGTTGATATCTCCAATTAGTATCGAGGGCCTGCACCAGATTCCGCAATCTGCCCCGTTGTCCACGTTACGGTTGTATTACGCGCTGGGCGTGCGAGCGGCGACGCTCACCTGGAATTGTCACAATGCATTTGCCGATGCTGCGTTGATTTCATCGCGAAACGGCACGGCAGTGGCACCTTACCATCGTGGAGGATTGACCTCGGCCGGTCGCGACGTGGTCCGCGAGATGAACCGACTTGGGATGCTTGTCGACATCTCGCACACTTCATACTGGACGCAGAAGGCTGTGTTGAGCAACCAAAGTTCCGCAGCACCCGTCATATACTCTCACTCCTCAGCTTTCGCGCTGTGTCCACACCCTCGGAATGTTCACGACGACATTCTGGACCTGGTCAAGGAGACCCAGTCTCTGGTGATGATCAATTTCAGTCCCGGGTTCATCTCATGCTTGCCACCGGCAAACGAGAGCGTGTTACCCGAGTTTTACGAGCAGAACAATACCTTGTATCAAGTGGCGAGACATGTCATGTATGTGGGCGAGAAGATTGGATATGATTATGTCGGGCTGGGCAGTGATTTTGACGGGATGGGCGAGCTGACTCCGAGAGGGTTGGAAGGGGTTGATAAGTATCCTGATCTGATTGCAGAGCTACTGCGGTTGGGTGTCAGCGATGAAGATGCCGCGAAGGTGGCCGGGGGCAACCTCATTAGAGTATGGAAGGCTGTGGAGCGAGTTGCAAGACGACTACAGCAGCAGACTCTGGAGGGCGAGGACGAAGTGAGCGGGTGGTAGGCTCGCCCAGCTCAAGTCGACAACGAATCGGGAAGGGGAACGAGACATGGTACGCTTATGAGATCAGGCCCTACGCGCACAAGTCGGATGCTCACAAAGGAACCAGGAACCCTTGATAAGGCCCCAGCCCCAAAGAACAGAGAAAGGACTAAAAGTCATTGCAAGGCCATGGCCATGGGTGATTTTCGAATTCGAACCCTATGACCATGAGCAGGTCAGAGACCCAGCAAAAAAGGAAAATATGACCTCTCTCTGGCGAGGAATTGCTATATTGCGTAAATTAGTGACCCGTTCTCTCCCATAATTCCTTTTTTTTTGTCAGGTATTTCGACAATACTTACAACCTCGGCCACCGGCGTGACAAGCCGGTATTCTACCATTAAACTACCAGAGACGCTGTGAGAGGGGTTACCTCTGAATTGTGGGAGAAATATGCGAAATTACAATTAATGAATGTTTTTGATCTCAAGAATGGAAAATAATAACATAAACGGGTGGGTGCGTGGGTGCGTGGGTGCGTGCATCATGGTGGTGACGATGGTGGTGGTGGAGCCGGATTCGGAAATCAGCTAGGTGGGTAGGGATATCATAACGAGGTGGGAATCCTGAGTCAGCATCCAATCAGGACCCGAGGGTGTCCGTGGAGGTGGGATGCGAGAGAGGAGACTGCACTCGAGATCAGAGGTAGGTAGGGTAGAGTAGAGTAGAGTCCATAGGTCCATCCAGTTACCTGCTGGGGACCGCTCGAGCGTGATGCTCTCTGGTTGTGATAGATATCTGAAGAAGGGCGTGAAGGGTGGCTGGGGGACATGGCGATTGGGTGCTCTGTAGATTGATCGGTGGTTGTACACCACGATACATTTCCCTGGTCTGGGAAGTTAGGTTCTCCTGGTACCCCAGTATCTCAGGCCAGCTTGGTCGGCCTGAACCTGGACATTGATTCTCATCTCAGATGCCACGAGGAAGTCGGAGAGGTTGGAACGAGGTTAGGTTGGGTTGGTGGTAATGTCCCGAGTAGTAATTGGGGGGAGAAGCTTCGCCCCAAGGCTTGTCTAGATACGAGGTATACCTGCTCGCTGAGGTAACTCTGCAATATTGGATGTTGTATATGTATATCGTATCCCTGTAGACATTATACGGGAGATGGTATATCACTGCATACGGCGAAGGAGTCCTCAAATATGTTTACGAATGTAAAACTGAACAAAGACTGCGAGATCTAAACCTGGTGACCCATTCTCTTTGTTCCAGAGCCGTAGGAATGTACAAAACTCAGTGGCAAAACGGTGGATTTTGTAGAGATCTACCTCTCTTTGGGCAAGGCGATCTCGTATTATTCACAACCGCGCCTTGGCTTCCTCGGGCGGAATGATGCTCACGGGCTTGAACGGCACGGCGAGATGGTAAAACACCTGGTCCCACCGATCGTTTCCGAACCAGTCCCTCCGCTGGCCCTGCGAGTTGACGGCGACGATCCAGGGCGCCCCAAACGCCCCGGCCCCCATGGTGAGGTCGATGACCCGTTGCTTGTTCTCCGGAGACACGGCCTTCTTCATGATCTCCCGGATCTCCTCTTCGGGGAAGATACCTTCCAACGCTTTGACGATCCCTTCGGGTTTTGAAATGTTGATGCCCTTGCTCCAGTACGCGGTGCTGAAGGCGGGAAATGTGGCTTCGAACTTCTCCGGTGGGTAGTGGTCTTTGACCCATGTCGCCACACGGACTGCCTACTCACTCACGCGGTTAAGGGGTGGTTGCAATCCCTTTTTAGGGAGGTTAGAACTTACAAATAGAGAGAGGATGGGGAATTCCTTGGGGCGGACGACCTTGAGGCCGAGCAGCTCCCCAGTCAATTCCGAGTCTTGCTTTGCGAAGGCCTCCTTGGCTTTCGGGGTTGGGCTGAAAGGGTTGCCCGCGCCGTCACGAGCGGCACCCAGGAAGAAAGGGATTATGTCGACAGATACCCCGTATGCATTCAGGAGAGGCCGGTAGCGGATCGCATTGGTGAAGCCGAACCACGAGTAAGGAGATACTGGCGACAACGGGTGAGCTCTGGACAAAATGGCGAGTTGGTCTGGTGTCAGACATACCACAATCCACATAGATGGTCAGCTTTCCTCCTTCAGGACCCATCTTTCCACGCTGTTCCTCCCTGCAAGAAATATTCTAATGTGATACGTAGGGGGACGGTGGTGTCCAATGAACGGATAGGAATGACACTAGGAACGCCGCGCAGGTGATTGGTTCGCTACCGCAGTCTCAAGGCTTGTCCTTTGTCGCGACAATGTCGTGATAATGATCGATGATTTCTGATCAATCCATGCCACTCGGCAGAGCCAGAAGGGTTTGATTTAAGGAGCAGAGAAGGTTGTCAGATTCTGTCAGAGAGTAGGTAAAGGGAGGTTGGATCCTGGAGGAATTGATAGAGAAGACTATGGGGAAAGCCGAGGCTCCGCGGAGAGTCGCCACGACCAGCACGACTAATCAACAAATGTCGACACATGCATCCAACCACATACAGTCAGCCTTCTCGACTCCTCTCTACAGTCTCCTTCCGTCTTTTATTGTGGTGTGTCCTCGAAGCTCGGCTCTTCTGCTACGCGCGCAGAGCTTTTCTAATCCTCTCGAGACGACATGCGACAGAAATGGTGGTTGGCTTGGACCGAGCAGGCAAACCAGGAGACGATGGCCTGGGCCTGGCTATAACTTGCATAGCAAGGTGATAGAGTTATGTGTTGTATTGTAGGCAAGTTGTGTGGAGAGGTCGTTTACCAGAACACCATGGAGCAGAAGTATTGTGACTAGGCAAACAGGCATCAACTCCGTGATACATTGATTGGATGTAGTTATGTATGTACCTTGTATGGACAGTCCATGGTTTGTTTCTTCCTGCCTGCCTGTCACCAACTGTATAAGCATGACCCGACCTAGCCAAGGTATCAAGGACCAAGCTTCAATTTGTCTCTGGTCATGAAATTACACTGAGAGCAATAACAAAATCCTTTGGAGTCCATTGTCCATTTCCATACCGAGAACGCTGTATGCTAAAGAGAAAAAAAAAGAGAAAAAGGTCCGAAATGATGGCGATATTTTGACACAATTTTTTCAATTCTTCCCGCGTAACTCTACCCTCACAGCTTTGAGAACATATTCTCCTTCTGTGGCCGGGCGTCCAGCTCGTGGGTCCAGGCACTCCGCGGCTGCGTGTGCAGGAACCAGTACGTCTGGGCCAGATCGGCCGGCTTGACCAGGTGGCCGTCGACGTCGTCGAGCTTCTCGCCCTGGCCCGTGCGCTGCCACTGGCGCCGCGACCACTCGCCGATCAGTTTGCCGTCGACGGGGCTGTCAACGATAATGTGCGCGGCGTGGATCCCCTGCGCCTGGTACTCGCGCGTGATGATCTGGCACAGCGACCGTAACCCGAACTTGCCCGGCGAGAAGCTGGCGAGGCCCGGGTTGCCGCGCAGGGCCCCCGTGGCCCCCGTGAACAGTATCGTGCCTCTGCCCGCGGCGAGCATGTCCGGCAGCACGCACTTGGTTGCCCAGAAGGCCCCGAACAGGTTGATCTTGGTGAAGTTTTCAAATTCCTCCGACGACGTGTCGAGGATGCTGCGCCCGTTGACCCGTCGCGCCCCGGCGTTGTAGACCAGCACCGCCACGGGGCCCAGCTCATCGCGGACCCGCTGGAAGCTCGACAGCACCGAGGACTCCTGTCGCAGGTCCGTGATGTAGTAACGCGCCGATCCCTTGCCGTGGTCCGCGTCGATGCCCTGCGCCATTTTCTGTAGCTTGTCCTCAGTCCGTGCGAGTAGCGCAACGCAGAAGCCTTCAGCGACGAAGCGGCGAGCCACTGCTTCGCCAATGCCTGGGCCAGCGCCCACCACGGCGATGACGGGTTTCTTTTGCGCGTTCAGAGACATGGTGTGAAGTGATGGGTTGCTGGAGGAAGTATTACTGCTGTGCTGGAATGATAGATAGAGGTGACAATCTTTTGTTTTCTTTTCCCCGGGGTCTGAGACTGACTTTGTGTCAACGTCAATGGCAAAACCCGAATTGTGGGGGTGAACCGGATTAAAAGGAAGTTGATTCAAGTGATCGAGTACAAAGGCATATTTGAAGGAAGAAAAATGTCGTTGAAATGTCATCAATCCAAAGGATTTGGTGGCGTCGAGGTCGAGGTCGAGGTTGGGGCAAGGAATAAGTAATCACGAGCCTCGGCCTTCAAACAAACACCGTGGCCATCCGTGGGGCCATACACATAATATAGTTCTGAGAAGATGCATATGGATGCCTCGAATCGGTATACATGCTGATTTTATCATCAGGGTAGCAAGCAGCAAATATCAATTTTGTCGTGCTTCGTACGTAGGACTACTTTGCTACTAGGTTGGGCTTCGTGTGAGACTCTACCATGGAGCACGATAGCTGGGGTGGAAGCATTGAGAGTATGGAGATCTACCAAGACAAGAATCTATCCAGTATGCTAGTGTATGATGCTGCGAACGATGTGTCTAACTGGTGATTGGTGATTGCTCGCTCTCTTCCCTTTCTACAGAACAGTGTCTATCACGCGGGCCGCCTCGACCAGACTATAACTTGCTCCTGGAAAGTTGTTGCCGACTTGGGATCGACCTCGAAAGGATGGATAAGACCTCCTCAGCCTCTCGCTCAATACGTGTAATGAGTTCGGCACACGTGGGAATGTCGTGGATCAAGCCCATCACTTGCCCAGCGTACCACACCTACAACAACAAGTTAGCAACAATTTCCTCTCAAGGTTGCGAGGAGCAGTGAAGACCTACCCCGTGTTGAATGTCACCACCAGTAAGCACCTCTCGGCCTCGGGCACCGCTCACCACTGGAGCGACTTCAGCGAACTCTCCAGTCTTGCTCGTGGACTCGATTTCAATCGTCTTGGCCGTCATTTGGTTGCTGTACATGCGGCTGGTGTTCTTCCACCGCCTCAGAATGAGCGTCGTCTGGTGTTCATCGCTTTTCACAATTGCCTGTTTGACGTTCAGGTGGATAGGTGCCTCGACCGTGCACATGAATCGAGTGCCCATGTTGATGCCCGCGGCCCCCAGACTGAGAGCTGCCATCAGGCCGTAACCATCTGCAAACCCGCCGGACGCGATGAACGGCGTGTCTCCAAGTTCCTGGCGAGCGCGACTGTTCAAGATCAGAGACGCGATGTCAGATTCTCCGACGTGGCCGGCGCATTCGAAACCGTCAATAGACAAGATGTCCACACCAAGTCGGATGGCCGCTTTGGCGTGTCTGATTGTCGTGGCTTTGTGGATCACGATGATACCAGCCTCCTTCAACTTCTTTATGACGGGGCCTGGGCTGTTGCCGGCCGTCTCGACAATCTTGACACCCTCATCGATGATTGCCTGGGTGAATGCCGGATAGTCGGGAGGATTGAGAGCGGGCAATAAAGTGATGTTGACGCCAAAAGGGTTCGGCGTCAAAGACCGCGTCTTTTTGATCTCCTGTCGAAGGTGCTCTGGGTCAGGCTGCGTCAAGGCGTTGATAATCCCAAGACCGCCAGCATTACTGACAGCGGCGGCGAGCTCTGCGTATGCTACCCATTGAAGACCACCTTGGACCACGGGAACCCTGATACCCAACTTACGCGTCAGGGGTGTGTTGAAAGCCATGATTTCAGACTAGAGGCAGAAGAGTCCGATGAGTTTCTGGAGAGTGTGTGGGAATAGACCTCGTAGTTCTCTCGGCCCTCCACTGGCGTTCAGTCGCAAACTCACAACCATAGCCCATATATTGTAATCAGCCAGCGGGTCAATCTGGTGCATTTTGACCTTGTCCGAGGTACGTCGTACTTAACAAACATCTGCGGCGCTGCCGTCAAAAACATGTGATACTACGGCAGTAAGCGTTCGTGCGTAAGACCATCAAAAGCCCCGTCAAGCATGGTGTCCAGATTGGGGCAATGTGTCGAGTATTGTCCGTGGGTACCTGATTATTAAATGAGACACAGGGAGAGGTGAGATTGGTGTCTGAGAACTAAACCTCTTCTGCGACAAGTGTATCACTAATATATAAAACCAGATCCTAGCATCTGCCGAGGCGGATCCCCTATGTAAGCCACCGGCCGGACCTGAATTTTGTTAGAGCCCAAGCATTTCAGCTTTTGAAAACACCCGAGCCTTGGTCGAGAGGTTGCCACACGGGGTCAATCTTCCACCATGAGCCTCGAAATCTCCAGGGAGGAGGTGGCTCAGAACAATACCACCGACAGCTTGTGGTGCATCATCGACTCCAAGGTCTATGACTTGACCGACTTTGCCGACGCACATCCTGGTGGCTCGACTGTGCTCCAGCAAGTTGGAGGGCTTGATGCCACCGTCGACTTCTTCAATCTGCACAGGCTAGAAGTCCTCCAGAAATATGAGAAGTCACTGTGCATAGGCACGGTGAAGGGCGAGACGCCACAGGTCATATATCCCCAGCCCGGGGATCTCAGCCTGGTGCCTTATGGAGAACCGACCTGGCTGTCACCACAATTCAAGAGTCCCTATTTCAAGGAGAGCCATCGGCGGCTGCAGCGGGCTATGCGAGTATGGGTTGAGACAGTCCTGGCCCCTGAGGCGCAAGAAAAGGAGAGCAGCGGAGCCAGGATATCGGACGCTACCATTGTGGAGATGGGGTATGTGTCGCATATCTCCCTTGATTTCTACCAAGATCTAATCGTGATGTTGCTCAGACGCCTTGGAATCAACGCTATGCGCATGGGGCCCGGGCCTCATCTCAAGGGTTTGACTTTGATGAATGGAGCAGTGACGCCAGAGGAATTCGACTATTTCCACGAGATGGTAATCAATCACGAGCTCTGTCGAACTGGGGGTCGGGCTTTCAACGATGGTAACTTGGGTGGCATGGTCATCAGCCTGCCGGCTGTATTGTATCATGCAAAACCCAATATTCGAAAGCGAGTTGCTGAAGAGTGCTTGTCGGGCAACAAGAAGATCTGTCTGGCCATATCTGAGGCGTTTGCTGGGTCAGACGTGGCTGGTATAAAGACCACTGCTGTCAAGAGCCCTGACGGTACACACTACATCGTCAACGGTAAGCCAACGTCTGTTGTTTGCATGTTTCCTCTGACACCTGGGATCAGGTACCAAGAAATGGATCACCAACGGCGTCTTCTGTGACTATTTCGTCACCGGCGTCAAGACCGAAAAGGGGTTCTCTGTGCTGCTCATCGAAAGACAGGAGGGTCTTGAGACCACCCAGATCAAGACAAGCTATTCCTCATCCGCCGGGACAGCATTTATCAAGTTGGACAATGTCAAAGTGCCCGTTGAGAACCTCCTCGGCGTCGAAGACCAGGGATTCAGGGTGATGATGACAAACTTCAACCATGAACGGTGGATGATCACGACATTCAGCATTCGAACAAGCCGGATAATCGTAGAGGATTGTATAAAGTGGGCAAACCAGCGGAGGGTGTTTGGGAAGAAGTTGATCGAGGAGCCGGTGATCAGACAAAAGTATGCGTGGTCTCCCTCTTCTTGCTTTCCACTCCTGCTAATATGCGATTTGCCTCTCAGACTGGCCAAAATGATCGCTTACGCAGAGGCCATCCAAAACTACCTCGAAAATATCACCTACCAAATGTGTAATATGTCCCAGGAAGAACAAAATCGACATTTGGCTGGCCCCATCGGGCTCTTCAAGATGTTTGCCACCCGTGCCGCTCATGAGATCGCCGACGAGGCCGTCAATGTCTTCGGAGGGCGTGGCATCACATCCACCGGCATGGGAAGGAATATCGAAATGTTTCATCGGACGTACAAGTTCGATGCCATTCTTGGAGGGACGGAGGAGATCCTGGGTGATCTTGGTGTAAGACAGGCGATGAAGTATATGCCGAAAGCGATGCTGTGACCCTGGCTTCGTATGCTCTTGAGGACTGTTGGATGGTTAACGAAGAGGTTCACATGGCCACCCGCAGAGCACCTCAATGCGCTGCGAGTGAAAAGAATTGATTTGCCATTTTGTGACCGTATCTTACTTTCGGAGTTGCGCCGTGGAAATGCACGACCAGAACAGCGAAGGGATTTGGGAGGTTTCCGACATTCGGCTGATATTTCATCTTGGCCTGGCTGGCATCTAGTCTTCACTCTAGACACAATGTGCCATCATCAGTTGTAATTACTTCTTACCCAGCAAGCAATGTGTCGAGCCTTGGCAGCCCCTTTTTCAACTCCTCAGCCTCAGCCTCGTCTAGTTTCTCACCAGAGCCAAGTATTTGCTCAGTCTCTCGAGGGATCTATACCTCACCGACACATTAAATGGTAAATTCCGGTAATGCTGTGACGATCGACAAAGTAGGTCAAAACTTGACACCTTGGAGTCTCGCAGATGATGAATGTCTGCTCTTCACGACACTTGGCTGTGCTTAGGTTTAGTGACTCTCCGCGCATAACACCATGCAAATAGGCCTCGCCTAAAGTTTGAAATACC
Organism: Fonsecaea monophora; assembly: GCF_001642475.1. Classification (NCBI taxonomy): domain Eukaryota; kingdom Fungi; phylum Ascomycota; class Eurotiomycetes; order Chaetothyriales; family Herpotrichiellaceae; genus Fonsecaea; species Fonsecaea monophora. The sequence continues at coordinate 32,199 of NW_019174063.1, forward strand.
GCTCGCGCTGTGTCCGCCGTAGGACGAAAGGCACCGTCCCGCCAAAAAGGACGCAGCAGATGTCTCCGGGAAACGTGATCAGTGGTGCCAGACCGAAACGGCCCTTTTCGGTGAACATGAAGCTTCTACCTTCGCATACCAGCTTCATGTCGGTCGTATATTTCTCATAGTCTCCATCGGCGTGATCCCGTGGCATCCACTGAGGGAAGTCGTCCTGGTCTTGCAGCCCCTTCCAAAGCCTGTAGAAGGCGGCAAAGTCTTTGCAGTGCTGATCAAGATCATCGTCGGCGCTTCGGTATCTCGACAACCCTGCACAAAGTGTCAAGCTGAGGGCCGTAACTTTGTCGTCCGCATCGTAAGCTTGGCCATTCACCCCACCAAGGGCTTCAGCCATGATATGATCCAGCAGTCCGTCCTGATGTCCAACAGCACGCCTCTCCATTGACAGTCTTCCAAGATCCTCTAAATCCTGTTCGGTGAATCGATATGAACGTCTCACAACGTCAACGAGCATGCCTTCAACATGCAAGTCGTCCGCGTTTATCACGAGCTGACTTTCAGATCGCCCAGAAGCATTGTAACAGAAATCTGGGAAGACTCCGAAATTGCATGCTGTAAGCTCGACGTTGTGATAGAAGGGAAGCCAAGAAAGAACCAAAAGGCTGCTCCAGGTTTCCTCGCTATGGTCCACTGGAGACAGGACACGAAGGCCATGGCTTCTTATCAGCATCTTTCCGAGCTCAAGATAGACGGCCTCATCGGTTTTGTTGTAGGCTGGTTGGACAATCAGCTTCTCGTCAGATTCAACATGAGCCAGTGGATGGCCTAGAAGGGCGTAAATGTGGTCCTTCTTCCACTGGCACGAAAGCCACCGCGAATGGTTCATCAAACCTAGGAAAGTCTGGCTAGGATCCGGAGAGGTTTCTCGCCATTTGGGCGACCAATCCAGCCAGTCTGTATGGACGGTCGCGAAAGAAACATCATATCTGAATTCAAGATGTGGTGCACATCTTGTCGTCCATACGGCGAGTCTCATTAAATCGCGGTAATCAAACTCCTCATTGCCGTATTGACAGACCGATTCTCGCGCCAATCCGACTTCTTGAATAACCCATGCTCTACTCCACCATGGCAAGTGGTGAAATCTTGATAGAGTTTTCCATCTCGGATCATCAAGCGCAGGATCCTCTGCCAACAGAATGGGCATGTCATGCACGGACTTGTATTTCGAGATCATCGCAGCATGCTCCATCACAAGAGAAGAAACGTTTCTTGCATCGCCGTACAGATCGTCCCCGAAATGCACAAGCACTCTTTTCGCACAGCTGTACACTTTACCCATGAAAGCAACTTGATGGCTTCGTTCTTCATCATGCCATTGGTTGATGCTTACAGCGTCGGCCCACAGGATTCGAGATCTGTCTGCGAATCGAACTCTCTTGAAGACTGCATTGAGGCTGATAGTGATAGCGAGAGGTCTCCCGTTCCAAAGGACTGAAATTATTTGAGTAGGGTCGCCCCGGACATAAGAGACAGCCTCGTAGTCAGGATGATGACCTAACTCGGCGATCAGAAGTCGAAGCGAGACAGGATCGTCCCCCACTCCTGGTTGAAGATCTATCATCCTAACCACCTCGCCTTCGAGGAGCGGTAGATAGAGGAGATGTCTAGCGACTGGTCGAGCCATTAGCCGACGATTGCTCGTCTTTCCTTTAGGGATCAATGTCGACGATCACGGCAACTGAGAATGACAGACTTAATTACTAGAAGCAAAGCATCCTGGACGAACTCCGGGTTTGGATCGAAGCAGAGGCTCCTGGAAGATCGTGCAACGATCCAGGTTAATTCGTATTCCACTTGCGCTGCCATTGTTCCACGTCTCAGTCGGGTGCCTAACCGCTCTCAGAGTCCTCGCCAGTCGCAGATCATCAATAGGCGAGAGGTGTCTCCTGTGTTTGCGCGGTGAGTTTCATCTTCCACTCGGCGGGCACGCAGTTCCTGTCTCCTATCGCAGTTAGCAATCAGCTCTCGTGAACGGTCGAATCAAACTTCGTCCTAAAGTCTCCTACAGCTCCCACGGGCAAAGGGCAGGCGTATATTGTCAGGGTTTACTGCATGATGACAATAGTGTGAAACTTGTATTGGGTCCGAATAGTTCTCGTTGTGCCTTTAGCGCAGGCGTCGCCAGTGTCTTCCCCTTATCGATAAGAAAGCGCGGGTGGTGCGGTGGTGCGGGGGACCTTCGGTGCTGCCGTAAGTGCCCATTCTGGACCCTTAGAGCCGAACTCCTTCATTTCTAGGCATTGAACTAGGCACCCACGACCCTGGAAAAGAAATCGTTGGCCTGGTGGAGCTTTCTCCTCTTCCCCCACTAGCGGGCAGGAAAAGATCAGCTGGACTCATAAACTTCAATGAGCCTTTCCCATTATGACATGTTCCTGCGTCACGCGAGATGTTGAGTTGACCAACATTTTTGTCCAAAATCCTTTTGCGTCCAGCCCACCACTCACCAAAATTCGCAGCGGGAACTGTTTTTGAAGACCCGTTGCTCACGATCATTCAGCACTGGATGCTGTTGCTCTTTCGATCGCCTTTATTTCTTCGTTTTCCTAGACTGCTTGCTTCCTCGCATCAACTCTCGGTTGTTCCTAGAAGCACCAACTCCGTCACAATGGACGGGCTTCGGGTGAAGATGTCCAGTCTAACTCCTTATGCAAAGAAGCACAAGGTCACTGTGATCGGTTCCGGAAATTGGTAATGACCGTGCTCTTACTTGTGGGAACTTTACTGACGCAGATAGGGGATCGACTATCGCCAAACTTGTCGGTGAAAACACACTGGAACACCCGGAGCTATTCGAACGGGAGGTGCAGATGTGGGTTTATGAAGAGGAGGTTGAATTGGACAAGAAATCAAAACACTACGACGAGGCCTCTGAGTTCAGTAAAGGAAAACAGAAACTCTCCACTCTCATCAACGCCTTCCACGAGAATGTTAAATACCTTCCTGGGATTCCTTTGCCTCCCAATGTCGTCGCCAATCCTAGCCTGGTCGACTCGGTCAAGAACTCTACCATTCTGATTTTCAATCTTCCCCACCAATTTATTCTCAATCTATGCAAGCAACTCCGTGGCCATATCCTCCCGTTCGCTCGAGGCATCTCGTGCATCAAAGGTGTCAATGTTCACGAGTCCTCCATCAGCTTGTTTTCCGAGACTATTGGGGAGGAATTGGGAATATACTGTGGTGCCTTGTCTGGAGCAAATATCGCCAGCGAAGTGGCTCAAGAGAAGTTTAGCGAAACTACAGTGGCATACGATCCACCGTTGATGGACTCGCAATCACCTACGCCCGCCACATCTCAAGGCCCGAGCCCAGCTTCGAGCCATGTTGACTTGACAAAACTGGTACACAAGGATGTCTCTGGCAAGCCATCGAAGGTCCAGCTCAAACCGCTTCCCGCCGAATATCACTCCATCGACCACGATACGTTGAAGAAACTGTTTCACCGTCGATACTTCCACGTGCGAGTAGTCTCTGATGTGGCCGGGGTATCACTGGGTGGTGCTTTGAAGAACGTTGTGGCGGTTGCTGCTGGCTGGGTTGACGGTTTGGGCTGGGGCGACAATGCCAAGGCTGCAGTAATGCGAATTGGCCTCCTGGAAATGAGAGAATTCGGAAACAGATTCTTCCCTCACACCATTCAATCTGACACTTTTACGGTTGAGTCGGCGGGCGTTGCAGATTTGATCACCTCCTGTTCGGGTGGCCGCAACTTTCGGTGTGCCAAAATGAGTATACAAGAGGGTAAATCGATCGAGGAGATCCAAGAAAGAGAACTCAACGGCCAGAAGCTGCAGGGAGCTTTGACAGCCCATGAAGTAAACAAATTCCTCAAGTACAAGGGAATAGAGAAGGACTTTCCTCTACTCACCGCTGTGTACAACATCCTGGAAGGCAAAGAGAAGGCCGAACATCTCCCGGATTTGATCGAACCAGAAGACGAGTAAGTCCGACGCAACTATTTCTGCATGTGTTCTTCCTCAGCGAAATCGGGGAGTTTGTTTTGCCGAAAGTGGCAGAACTTTGTCCGGAAAGACCGGAGAAGTCTTGGTGTTGACCTACAAGTATGATATGATACCCAGCGACAGAAATGGATGGGTTGAGTGGTATGATACATTGGCCTATGTATGAATATAGCCACCTTGGGGATAGACGAAGATTCCTTTAAAGGAAGTCAGTCAGTCGCCCAGGTGTCGGGTGATCCGATGCTTTACCGCGGCCAGGAACCAGACCAGAGCTTTGATCAATGAATACTCTTGTTTCATTTTGTCTGCTTGTATTCTTTCGTTTCCGCGGATCGTTGACTGAGGGATAGATAGGTCTATACCTCAGCCCAAGGCCGATCCTCCTCCGCCTCCACTTATCGCCCACGCTGCCGGGTCATCGGACTTAGACATGTCGAATCCCAGAGTCCTCGTCACAGAAACACGATCAGAAGATGGACGTTACGAAGACCAAATCCGCTCTGCAACGTCGGAGGTGGAACCTCGTTCGTCTTTATCTGCTCTTCTCCCTGCGCCACCTCTTGCTTCCGGAAGATATAACCGCCAAATGCTAGTCCCTCAAGTTCGACTCCGAGGTCAAGGGTCTCTGCTAGCCTCCAAAGTCCTTATAATTGGACTAGGCGGCCTCGGTTCACCCGCGTCATTGTACCTTGCAGGGGCGGGAATCGGTACATTGGGCCTTATGGACGGCGACGCTGTGGAAATCAGCAATCTCCACCGTCAAATTGTCCACACGGAATTTGCTGCACGCCTGGGTCAAAGTAAAGTCCAATCCGCCGCCACGAGATGTCGGGAGCTGAACCCGGAGATCGTGTATGTCTGCCATGAAGAATCGGCCAGCGCAAGAAATATCCTGGACATCGTGTCACAATATGACCTTGTGCTCGACTGTACCGATAATCCTGCAACGCGCTATTTGATCTCTGACGCCTGCGTGGTCTCGGGAAAAGTGCTGGTTAGTGGTGCCGCGCAGAGAGGCGATGGCATGCTGATTGTCCTCAATAACCCACCCACTTCTTATGAGGGGGACGAAAAGGGACCGTGTTATCGCTGTGTTTTTCCTCGTCCACCGGCCCCGGAAACAGTACGAGGGTGTAGCGAAATAGGCATCCTTGGACCTGTGGTTGGGGTTATAGGGACTTTGATGGCTGGAGAGGCGATCAAGATAATCACGAGCGGCGGGCATATCTCACGTCAACCCAGGGCAGATCAATTTGCGAACGACACGAAAGCTTCCGTCGAGACGCCGACGCAGAAGAAACAACATACAATGCTCCTGTACAACACCTACGCCTCCGACCCACGAAGTATGTTCCGCACGATCGGTTTGCGAGGCCGCCGCAAGGATTGTGTAGCATGCGGCGATGACCAGACTCTAGCAACCAAAAATGTGACGAAAGTCTCGGCAGAGGTGATCTCACATGGCAGACTCGACTACCAGGCGTTTTGTGGCGTCTTCGAAGATGTTAAACTTCTCGACGAGGACAATAGGATTCACGCTGGAGACTTCCTCCGGAAGCAGGTCGAGGAGGAAACACAGCCAGACAGAAGTGGTAAGCAGCAAAGCAAGCCTATTGTGGTGGACGTTCGCGAAGAGCATGAATACGAGCTTGGTCCAAAAGTTCGGGGCAGCTTAAATATCCCAATCTCGCATATTCTGAGGCACGGAAGCGAAGCCTTTGGTGTCCTTGGGGTGAATCCGGGGGCTAGGGCACCTCCCATGGGACCAGATGGAGGTATGATCGATCAGGAATCGCATATCCCTGTGATTACGAGACATGACAGCTACCCCACGAAGCCGAGTGGCCACTCGGACCAAATGCCCCCAGGCCCAGCAAGAGAGACACAAGACAGCGTGAGTGAAGAGCAGTATTCATCGGTGTACTTTGTCTGCCAGCGCGGGAACGACAGCCAAATCGCTGCGCAGAAACTGATAGAAAAAATCGAGGCTGATGCGGCAGCAGAACAAGAAGCCGTGCGGAAAAAGAAGTGGGGATGGATCGGAGATGTCAAGGGTGGTATTATCGCTATGGAAAGACACGCAAGGACAAGCATGTAGGCTGTCCTCGCAGACTCGAGACGGTTTCCGGTTCTTCAGACACTTGTACTTGTACTATCCCTATTTTTAAGAGTCAGTAATCTTGAATCACTAACATATGTCCTCGCAATGGATGGAAACGAAATGAATCTCAGAAGGGGAAAGAAAAAGGTATTCGCATTGACCCATAATTGGTCTCGACCAAAATAGTTGAATCAGCTAGAAGTTGTATCATCATACGATTGCTTTTATTTGATGCTTTTCGAGTAGGAGGGTGCAGTCACAGTTCGTTACATACCTAGAAACAAACAGAATCCCAGGAACGATGTTGTTTAGTATCAAGGCAGAAAGGGTCAGTAGAATCATTATGTTTGCCTGATCCAACATCAACAGACAGCTTTGAGGAGCTATGAAGTTGTAATGCGGATTGAAATGAGAGCGAAAGTTTGGAGTTGAGCTTTGATAGGAAAATTTATCTCGCCGTCTCAGCCTTATCATCCGGCGCAAACATCACAAAACAGCCAAGATATGACTCTCTTTCTATTGGCTATATCCATAGCTGCGATCGGGGTATACGATGAAGCGGGAGAACCCTAGATGCATCATATCAAAGCTTCCCAGACCTGCCTGCGTTGATTGTTCAACAACGACAAATCCCTCAGCCAATTCCAGAGCCATGCGTCTCTTTCGGCTGTGCGCTTTGGCGCTGGCCGCTGAATGCGCCCATGGCTATCTCGATACTACGCCCTTCTTCATGTTCTCAACCTCTGAGTATGTTTACACCAATCCTTGAAGTTTAGGCACATATCAAACTGATCATTGTTCGCCGTACATATAGACTTCTAGCGACGACCTCACACATTCAGTCCGCACCCCTACTGACCTCGGACATCGCATTGACCCTCTCCTCGTGCCCTTCTGACTACTACATTCTCGTCTCGCAACCGGGAGTGTCCGCCAAAGACTACTCCCAATCCAGGAGATCTACACCCTTACTCGCAAAAGCGTTATCGCGTTCCCAGTCCCAAGGGTCGGCCGTCCGGAGTAGCTTGACTGTTCCGGACGTTTTCGGTCGTCTTGAAAGCTCTACATGGGTCGATGTCTTGAAAACCAAATGCGGCGTCTCGGTGGTTTCTATTGATGCTTCAAGAGAAGGAGGAGGTATTCCGACGAAGGAGTTATCCCCATCACCGCGGCTGCTCGAGCTTGTCCTCCCAGCGCCATCTGCTGGCTCGAACAGAGCTAGTGACCTCTCTTCGAACGATGCATTCCTGGCCTCTGTGTTAGACCTGCTGCCAACTCAGAATTACACTGTTCTGTACACGACCAGCCGCTCACAGGGCGGGATGCTGACTGCCCAAGAAGCGGATGGAAAAGAAGCCGCGGAATATGACATGGACTCGCAAATACAAGAGAGTATGCATCTCGATCTGAGGCGAGATCTTGGTGTGCACGCGGGGGCGAACACGGCTGGGAATAACCAGACCATGATTGACGGGCCGTTGTTTGATAAGTATCAATTTTTCACTCCTGGTAGGTTGTCTCTTTTCTTACTGCTCATAGCTGGCTCTATCATCTGCTGACATGTCGGCGTAGGCATCTTCATGGGCTACCTGGTCGGACTCCTCCTGTTATTGATCTTGTACGTGGCCGTTTCCGGCGTGGCCAGTTTGCAAGTCACCTACGCCGCGTTCGACAAAGAGCAAGGACAGCTCGCGACAAAGAAGCAGTAGATTGGGGATCGAATCATTGGCTTTTTGTACGTTGACACATACGAATAGAGCACTGGTTCTCGAAACGACTAGTTCCTGAAAGGTGTCGACGACAATCACTCAGAAGGCGTTGCAACATACATTGAATGGGCTGGGGTGGGCGACTTTGAAGATGTGCAATTCAATATTTGATGCCCCGCGAACAGGTTGACTGGGAACTATGACCCGGGGGAATGTATAGGTATTAATGTCACATAATTTTATGAAAAGGTGCCAGCAATCTGATCCATTCGTTATGTGGCCTACTTGGTTCATTCTTTGCTTGCCACCTGTATGGTCTCTACATACAAGTTCTGTGAATCACTTCGTCTGCCGGATGCCCAATGCTGGCAGGCACCAGACTTTGACGATAGAACATCGTGGTCCCATCGCACTTGATTTGACCGCAAAGCAGGTCGATATAGAAGAGGTTTTATAGAGCGACCTTTAAATGCACCTCTGTCGTTCGAACCTGACCCTTTCTACAATTGAGGTTCCATTATCACGCAAGCTCTCTGCTTTTTGAAACTTTTGACAGTTGAGACGCCTTTTGTCTTCTACTTGATCCTATCCTGCCCTATCCAACAGGTGTCGAGTGTCGCCAACACCCCTTAACGCTGGAAAACAAACATGGATGTCCGGGATTGTTTCTCAGATCGCCCGCAAATCTCGTCGGGTCTTTGAGCCGTAAATCCTTTCCAGTTTACTTCTACCAGAATCTCTCACAAGGGGGATGGTCAAGGGAGTTATAGTCGCTTGATAATGTCGTCCACGACCTCGGTCGTTGTCGCCTTGCCGCCGAGATCGGGAGAGATGAATTTGCCCTCTCCCAGAGACGCGTCCACGGCGTTGTACACCAGCTGCGCGGCTTCGGGCAGGTCCAAGAACTCCAGCATGACGCCCACGCTCCGGATGGTCGCTATCGGGTTGGCGATGCCCTTGCCCTCGATGTCCGGGGCCGATCCGTGGCAGGGTTCGCCGATGATGATGCCTTCACCGACGTTGGCGCTGGGCACGAGGCCGAGCGAGCCGACCAGCGCGGCGGCACCGTCGCTCAGGAGATCCCCGTACAGGTTGGGCGCGACGATGACGTCGTAGTACTGCGGTTGGAGGAACAGCTTGTACACCATGCTGTCGACGATCTGCTCCTCGATTTTCAGCGAGGAGAACTGCGGCTGAGAGAGACATTCGCGCGCCGTGGAGCGGAAGAGCCCATCCGTCTGGGAGAGGACGTTGGATTTGTGCGTGATGGTGACCATGCCTTGCTTCTGCGCCGACGAACCCTGCTGGGGTTGTTCCCGCATCCGCTGCCGGCGCAGTGCGATCTCGCCCGCGATGTTCGCGATCCGCCAGCTCGCCTTGCTCGATATCCGTTTGATCGCCTCGGCGATCTCCCCCCCTTCTCCGTCGCTGTAGGTCTTCTCTTCCTTCACGTACAGGTCCTCGGTGTTTTCGCGCACGATGACCATGTCGATAGGGTGCGGGACGGGCGATTGGAAGGCCGGGGAGAGAGTCGTCTTACAAGGGCGGACGTTGGCGTAGAGGGACAGTTTCTTGCGCAGGGCCACGATCGGAGACGTGTACCCTTGGACTTTTGTTGTAGGGGAGCTGTTTGGCAAGAAGAGCGCAATGTGTCAGTCATCTGGTTTGTGACTGAAGCTTAGGCGTCCCCAGAAAGAGCCAAGCTGTAGGGGATATTGCTCACCTCACAGCCCCGAACAATGCGCCGTCACATTCTTTCTGCAGTGTCTCTACCGTCTTGTCTGGCAGCGCAGTGCCAGTGCGCTTGAAGCACTCGAAGCCTGCATCGAGGTCGACAAAGGAGAACTTCAGGCCCAGCGACGAGGGGAGCGACTCGAGAATGCGTTTGCCGGCCTGAAAGCACGAGTATTAGGGCATGAACACTAACATGGCCGATGGCTGTGGGAAAGCTGGGAGACGGTTCAAGACTCGTACCGGAATGACTTCGCGCCCGATCCCGTCACCGGGGATGAGACCTGTTTGTTGACGCGCATGTCAGCGTAATGGTGTAGAATACCTGGCGAGTGAACATACCTATCCGCAACGTTCGACCTGCCATATCTATAGCGAGATTTGCTTGAGTGAAGAAGGACCCTATTACTGCGCGAAGTGGAGGAGAAAATAATTGCTCGTTGGAGAAGCTCCAGCGCAAGGCTGAGCCCCCACAGCTCTCCGCTATCGGAACAACCTCAACCTCGTTGGGGAGACGAGCTTCTTTTGACAAGGCTTTGCGACCATGCAAACCACATGTACGTGCTAGGCTACTGACGTCCTCGCCATCATTTCAATATGCATCATCACGGTCACGACTTTGTATACGCATTTAGTGCCCTACCAAGCATGAGCCATAGCAACCAAAGTCACATCCATACACAAAATACCAAAAGTATAGCCCCAGAACCGTCAGTCGTCTTAGATTTAACCTCATGATATATCGGGAATTAACGTCAACCATTTCTTCTTTCCAAAAGCAATGCCAAGTTCTCCAACTGAGCATTGAAAGACACGACCCTGTCCAAAATGCCTTGTCCCGAGACATTGCTGATCGATGTTGTAACGTCTCGGATGAGGAACTCAATACCATCATCTTCGACATCTGAGTTTCTGTCCATCTCCTGCTCCACGCGCATAGCAGCTTCACTGAGCGTCCATTTTGCTCTTGTAGACTCTTCGCACTGCCAATGTCGTCGTCTGAGGGTGTCACATTTCAAGGCAACCTGTTCGCGCTCCCTCTTTAACTCGATGTAATCTGCTTGTAGAGCTGCTTTCTCCCGCTTAGACTTCCGAACACGGGCTTCCAGGTTGATGCGATTCTCTACGGCCTCAGACATTGCAAACAATTCATCATCAAGGTCTTTTCCGAAGGCTTCGAGAGCGCTTCGCTTGTTGTTCAGCGATGTCCTTTTATTGGGCTGCGTAACTTCAGGTATGCGGTCAATCGCGTTTGAAATTGTTTCGCGACAAATCTGGGCCAGCACGTCTACCACGTTGGGTTGAGCCCGATCCCTTGCCCGGTGTGCATTCTCCATTGGAGCTTCGTCGTCTTCGTGGATAGTCGGCAATATCGAGAAGCCAGTCAGCCGGTGCGTGAGAATAGGAAAGGTAGTCACGGTTTTGTCGCCTGTGGAAATTTCCGCTGGACTTTCTCGGTAGCTCTGTCGGCGAGTCTTTCTCTTGCCTTTCGTACTTGCAGCAGGCGTTTCGACTTCAGGAGAGCTTTGTTCAATGTACGAGCCATCGTCCTCATCTCCTTTGTCAGGTGTTTGTTCGCGATCAGAGGCTGGAGTTGCTGCTCTCATATTCCTTTTGCTCCCAAGTTTGCTATACTTGATAATCCGATCTGCCAGAAGCTTAGCCCCAGGTAATGGAGTTTCCTCAACCGGCGTTTCAGAAGTAACAGCAGGCGACTGCTCCTTCGACGCATCCACAGCCTGACTGTGAGTAGACGAACGACGTCTCTTACGCTTTAAGGTTAGGGACCTTCTTTTTTTCCGCTTTTGCTGCTTGGAAGAGCCGTGCTTGTCCAAGTCTAGTGGTTTATCATCATGCAGGAATTGTTGACGCGTGTCTTCAGCCTCTACGAGTAGGGCTTCAGAAGCAGATTCATCGATATCTTCCTCCACAGCAGACAGCGCAAGCAGAATTCGTCCGCTTTTTGTGGTCTGTAGGCCCGAATCCTCACGGTTTGGCTTCGGGGTATTAGTGTTAGGCGTCTCGTTCTCCTTCTCGTGCTTAGGCTGTGGAACGAACAATGGGGATGTCGGAGAGTGTGCCTCTGCCTGGCTTATGGAGTGAGACACTTGGACGTCATTGTCCTCCGCAATCGTGAATGGTCGGTTGGAACTTGTCCTCTGTGAAGCTCGTCTCGTGGGCGTCGGCTTAACGATCTCTGGTAGAGATTGTGGAGTCGGCGTAACAACGGCTGGGGATAATTTCCTTCTTTTGTTAGAGCGAGTGCTTGTCTCTCCATGTTCATCATTTATTTCTAGTGACTGCGGCTCGGGCGCAGGCGCTGAAGGTTGAGCGGAGTTTAGTCTGCTTGAATATCGTCTGGTCGTTCTTGTGGACGTCGATGATTGTCTATGTCTGGTCGGCGTATTTGATGGCTGGCGCGAAGTCGACCTTCGAGGCTGTGGTGTCTTGGTGTGCGTACGCTGGGCCGGAGTAGGAAAAGAAATACCAAAGTCGACATTGTCAATCTTGCGAGACCTGAGCAAGGCACGTTAGAGGTGTAGACCAGGTGGAGGACGACTATCATACCCGGCGCCCCTCTGTCGCATTTGTTGGCGCTCCAGCCTATTGTCACCCAACCCAAAATTAATGCCAAACTCAGCAGTCGAAACAGCGCGCGATCTGGGATTGTCAGCGTCGAGTTAGCTTTGTGTGGTTTGAGCAGAATGTAACGAACCCAGCACCTCGCTGCCGCATCTGCGCTCGATCTTGCCGGCTGTAAGAGGCCATGGTATTTGGTGGAGGTCATTGATACCTCGAGGAATCGTTGCGGTAACGTATATTCGATGATCATTGGCGAGGACAATCGGCGGCGATGACGACGACCATGAACCAGCACTCAAGCAGCTGGTCGCAGTCGATACAGATTGGTACCAAAGTGGGACGATCTGGTGGACGCGCAGACACGCGTCAAGGGTATCAACAAACACCCGTTGAGCCGATTACCCAAATGGCTTGGCGGTCACAACCAGTGCATCAACAACGCCATGTCTGATGCTCTCATCCACCTACTGTCCTATGCGAGGCGACGGATTTTCCAGGTACCCCAGGCCACAGCACCCCGCTACAGGCATCCCTATCCATTTGTTTCTAAGGTTCTCGCTTAATCTTGTCACCAAGTGGTACGCGTTTAGTTATGCTGCGAAGAAGTCGCAATATCACACCATGGCGTCCCAAAAGCCTATTAATAGTATTCGCATCGAAGTCAGTCCATCATGCAGGCAGATTCTGTAGTGCCTCTCCATGCCCGGGTCAAGCTGAACTTAGGAATCTCCATATATCTTCGGCTGGGTCATAAGAATGGTGATCGGATCCAACCAGCTGCTCAGGCTGCCAGTCAACGTCTCTTTTGGTTTTTTGCACCAAATCTAACGACAGCCTCCACACGACCCGCGTCTGGCTTATCACAATCAATCGTCTTTGTTGCCATGACATCTTCCCTGACATAATCTGCCCTCGAACCATAATCAAGATTGTTAAATCGGCGTGGGAACCACGAAGTGAAGATGTGTGGCGTTCTTCTTGATCGATTTGATCACTCACCAACGGCTTCTAGTTCGTAATGACTCTGAGTAATACAATTGTATACAGTGATGCCTTTTACAGAACCGACCGTAGGCTCTCGGTTCCTGTCCTTTCACCTGGCCCAGGTCCTTGTATATGCCAGTGATCCCCTAGCTGAGCGATTGAGGTCTTGGCGTTTTTACTACAACCGGAATAGACTGTTGTCTCTCTCCTTTACGTACAAGTGGATATATGTAAATCATAGCGAAAGAGTAATTGTAGAGGTACACAATATCAGATGTACAGCCCTCCACGTAATACTTTGTGCAATCCCTACCTGACGTGCCGTTGTCCCCAGCGGAGACTAGCCGCTCGCGGCATACCCGGACTTTTCAAACACGGACCCAACGGTGGCGAAGCTCAATAGACGCGCCACCAGCGCCACATGATGCAGGTACCGGCCAACCGAACCACTCACATGTCTCAGACTAAGTCAGCCCCCCTGAACATCCCCCACATGTGACGGTCGTATGGATATGTGAATGGAGTATGTGTACTCGGTAAATAACATGGCCAAAGCACTTTTCATCCCTTGACTGAATTTTCCTCTTCTGCACTCATCTTCATTCTTTGAATTATCCTTCATTGTTCTTTGGTTGTGTACTTCAGTCATTCATTTTTAAATAGTATCTTAAGACATTCTTTCCTCAGTATTTGTTTGACACGCCCTCACAGACGCTCCCAACATGAAGAGCTCCCTCCTTGCTATTCTAGGTGGTGCGTCCACCGCCCTTGCCGCCGTCAAGGGGTACAACTATGCCTCTCAAGGTCAAACCTACGACTCGTTTCTGAGCCAATTCAAGACCGCCGCGTCCCTGGCTGGCACCAGTGACTTTACCAGTGCAAGATTGTATACAATGATTCAGGAAGGGACAACCGACACCCCAAGCTCTGCATTCCAGGCTGCCATTGATACCAAGACAACCCTTCTGTTGGGCCTGTGGGCATCCGTAGACCAGACGGCCTTCAACAACGAACTCAACGCTCTCAAATCAGCCATTTCCCAGTACGGTTCGGATTTTGCAGACCTTGTCGTTGGCATCTCGGTGGGAAGCGAGGACCTCTACCGCATCTCCCCCACTGGCATTGCCGCCAACAGCGGCATCGGTCAGTCCCCTGACGTTCTGGTCGACTACATCAGTCAGGTCCGCGACACCATCAAGGACACCTCTCTTGGCTCTGCGCCTGTTGGTCACGTTGACACCTGGAATGTCTATGTCAATGCCACCAATAACCCAGTCATCGACTCCTGCGATTTCCTGGGTCTCGATGAATACCCCTACTTTCAAACAACCGATGCCAACAGTATAGACAATGGTGGATTCCTTTTCTTCCAGGCCTACGACAAGGTCGCAGCCGTTGCCCAGGGGAAGCCGATCTGGATCACCGAGACTGGATACCCAGTGTCTGGACCCACCTCTAATCTCGCTGTCCCCGGCGCGGATGACGCCGCAGAATACTGGCAGCAGGTTGCGTGTGCCCTCGAAAACCGTGGCATCGATTTCTGGTGGTATATTCTCGCTGACGAGGGCGCCTCTCCATCGTTCGGCGTGAGTAGCAACGGTAAACCCCTTTACAACCTCGCCTGCAATTCCACAGCAGGCTACACATCTGCTTCATCAAGCGCATCGGCTACCTCTGGATCTGGCAATGGCACTGCAACCTGGCACAACTCTGGTTTATCGACTTCCACAGCCACTGGCAGTGCTTCGGCCACAACAGGAGGTAGCAGCCCCAGCGGTGCTTCCGGGGCCACTGCAACTGGGTCTCTCATATCTGGTGCGACCGGACAGGCTTCTGGCTCTGCTGGTGCAACCGCGACCGCAACTACCGCCGAGGAATCATCTAGTACTTCCGCTTCAACTTCCTTCACGGGAGCTGCTTCTAGGGCCGACGGATCCATGGCAGGTCTAGCCATTGGCGCCCTCGCCGCTGCTTTGTTCTGGTAGACATCGTTCAACCGAACGGAAATACTCCCGTTTGACCGGTCTCGCAGCGAAATTATTGTTTCTCTTTCGACTCTGTTGTACATTTCGCATGTATTGTCGTCGACGGAGGTCTCGCAATCTGAGGTCTTGGGAGGCCTCTTACAAATCTTCATCGTTCTGGCGCCCGACTGGATGCTCTTTGTTCTCAAGCCGCATTTATAGTTAATCTCATGATTAACGGATCTCTTCCCCCAGTATCTACTCGCTCTTGCAGGGATGGCTCATGTACGAAATCTTTACCGAGGGTGATGTTAAAAATTCGGGCTACAGTCTCGAGCTCACAATCTGGGTGGGACATATATAAAAGTGATGGATAGGTTTTCGCAGTTTAAGGAATATATCAGACCAGGATATTACTAAGCATGGCTCGGTGATCAGGCTGAATTCACCAATAGACTTCCTAAAAGTATGCCTTTTCGTATTCATTGCACACTATACGTGGCAGGTGTTTCGAAGGTGTTGTCCATTTAATAGCACTTTTAGGTTGATTGACGTGGAGCCCACTGAAGCGTACAGCTAGCCGCAAATTGGATATTGGCGCTTGCCAGAGAGCCAGAAGCAGCTGTGGACGTGTATATAGGGGCGACTTCAAGCATAAGTTGGAGTAAAGGCAACGCATCAAACGAGAAAACAACGACGATGCGACAAAGTTGGGGACTAACAAGGGGGATAATCTTGGCGCCGGGCTGCGGAGAAACAATTTTTGAAGTCTGACCCCGGCGAGCCAATAATCTCAATCGCATTTCTCTAACATGGCAACAGCGGTTGAGAGGTGGACTATGGACACCATTGTATCACATTCGATCTGAAAAGAGTAGGCGATTCCCTAGAAGAGATGGGCTGGTTCTGGGGTGGGAGAAACGCTCAAAATGATCCCGCAAAGGCCCTCGACGACGATCTCAAGCAGTTCTTAAAAGAGCAACAACCACGTCCATATGTCCCAGCTGAAGCTCCTGCGGAACCGTCAGAGCCACCACAAAACCTCGCTCCCACCTCGAAGCCCTCCGAGCAGACTGTTGCTGATGAGGCACAACCTCCTGAAGACAAGCCGCTGCCAAAAGAATCGCTGTTCCAGGATGGCAGATACAAGCACATCTGGAAGACCTACATCCCACAAGACGAGATCATTGCAGCTACGTCCACGCCTGTGGAGAGAGTACTTTCAGCAAGAAAAGACAGAAATCAGTCCATACACAAAGCCGCACTGGAGAACTGCGCCTTCGAGGAGGAAATGCAACAGATCTGCCTCAAGGGCGGCAATGTAACGGACAGAATACGCGGAAGAATGACCATGTGCCATGAAGAGACAAAGGCCTTCAACCGCTGCTACACACTGCAGGCCAAGTTTCTGCAAGCGCTGGGATATATGACCAACGCCGGTAGCTCTGTCGAGGACGAAGAGAAGATCCAAATGCATGCGGACAAGTTGTATCACAGAATGATGGACTACGAGGCGCAAGTGGACGAGGCAAAACGGAACAACCAGCCCATCCCTCCCCTCTCATCGCTCTTCAACCCCAAGCGACCTGCCCCAACACTGGAACAAATGGCATTGCCTAGGGCGATGGAGGACAAGATGAAAAAGCCCCTGCACGAATATCCTCCGCACGAGCGGGAGCTGGCCGCACGAGCAGCGCTTCAGGAAGCGAAGTTGACGGACCTATACGCCGAAGATCTTTTCAAGTACAGTGTCACGATGAACGAAGATCGGAAGAATCGACAAGTCTTTCTAACGAGAGTGTTTGGTGAGACTATCGGAAAATTTTTGATCCCTGATCCTCCCAAAGACCCGAACATCAAGCCTTACAGCATTGAACAGCTGGAGCGGGAGATCTGGAAGGAAGAAGACCGGCCGTCGTCGTTACCACATGCGCAGAAGCTGGAACCTGTCGAGACGAAATCTAGTGGCTGAGGGCCATTATGATGAAAGAAGAAGCGACTTTGAAAAGCCCTTCACCCAAAAAGAATTCTCATGGATTCTGTGCCGAGAACAATGTTGCAGCGGATTTGAGTCCGGGACACCTTGGTCTTCAGAGCACGGTGGCGATGGCAATGGGCTGTTGACCATGTACCAGAAGTTTGGTCATGATGCACCATCAACCGTGCGCTCACTTTCCTGATGTCGCATTGAAGATGGATTGTCCGCACGAAGGATGCAACAGAAAGGCCCTTCATCTCAGTCTCCATGATGCGGAAAACGGTGCCAACCGCACCGGTTGATGCTGGCCCAGCAACAAGAGGCCTAGTACAGTTAAGATCCAGCACTGAAGAGGTGAGCACAAGCCTTATCTTCGGGCGGAATCCATGGGAGAAGGAAGAACTATCGATGGATGTATTAGTTAGTGTTGTAAAGAATGCTTCGCTGGACTGGTTGATATCCATGTACTTGTAGGCGAGTTGCCGGCCTCTGTAAGCAAGGGAGCTGCGGTTGATCCCCACGCAGCCTGTATAAGATCCCCTCTGAACAAGTCTCTTGACCCTTTTCAGCTTCCACCTTGTATTTTCATCAAGACATGGCAAGCATGGGCGACCTGTTGATCATAGCGGGGCGTCCCGTGCATGCGGCCTACGACGGGTGGCTTGCTGGATTCTCACCTTCCTGATCAGTCAAGGCTTCGACTTCGCCATCGGCTGCATCTTCCAATCCAACTTCGACTCTTCAGATCGCGTGCTCGTCAGCTCGACTCTTGAGAGCCAAACGCGCCCAGAGCAGCAAAAGAAAAGCTGGGATTTGGTACAAAAAGGCGGGGTGAATGGAGGCATCGATCTTCAGGTATTTGGCTGTTTCTCCGAGAAAAATGTATGTTGGGTTACCGCATATGTGATGGTTAATTCCCCATCAACTACCGAGTCATTCACCTTTGTTCCTTTAATCTATCCATCAATGTCGATGAACCCATACTGAGCAACATCACTGATTTCACCATCAGACCTCTAGGGTCGTAGGACCGACCCCTCTGGAAGTTAGAGCAGGCAACACATAGAAAAATGGAGTCCGACAATGCCACTTCCACGACAAGCACCAAGTCGGTAGGCCATCAGAAAGGAGCCCTGGTGCGACTCCCTTCGGAGATTCTCTATCAAATTCTCTGCCATCTGCCATGCCAGTCACTTGTCTCGGTCTCTCGCAGCTGTCGTCGATTACGAGGGCTGGCCTCCAACGACTTTCTCTGGGCTAACCTCCTTCGCCCGAATATCCCAGCCCAAGACTTTCCCTCGGACCCGTATCCTTCATCATCCTTTCGCGATTTGTACATTACGCATCACCCCTACTGGTTTGTCCCTCGAAACAAGATATGGATCTCTGACGAACCGCATATCGGTCGCGTGATGATCTGCCGTTTCGACCCGCGGCGAGGCTGTATTGAGGGCTATCGACTGCTAGCCGAGAGGACTCCATCCATGGGTATCCTCTGGCCTTATGAACCTGGCGTGGTGATTCACAACTTTAATCCACGTGTACATCTCTGGCTGGACGACCCGATCCTCAAACTACCACATGACATTGTTCCCTTCAATACTCGTCAGGGCTGGTGGGGAGCCGAGATCAAGATGACAGTTGGACGGCCTGGACATAACACATCCGCCTCATTCTTTCTGAGCAGAGACATTCCTCCACAGTTGCAGAACAAGTCCATGACTCTGTGGCCACCAAGTACAATTCCTAATATGCCTCGGGTGCGTGCCGCCAGCCTTGATAACTTCCGAGGATCGGGCCATAAGCCGCAGAAACACGATCAGATCTCGCAAACCACCTTTCGTTTGAGGCACTGGAGTCAATTCTCAACAGGCAGGGCACTCTTCGGGATCCGGATAGGCGAAGAAGTCTCTACGTGGAGCACCATCGACCCCGCGCTGTACACGCCGACGAAGGAAAAGCCTTACCAAGGTATTTTCGTGGGCGATTATGCAGGCCACGGTTGCGAATTCTTGCTGGTCATACAATCGGACAAAGGGCCCGAAATCCCTGAACATCGACCTACAGACGCCCATCTAAGAGGACTCATCGGGTTGCCTCCTGAGGGCGAGGAGGCCGAACCGGAAGCACCGGTGCTTGCTCAGCAAACAGCCGAACAACTGTCTCAATACCAGCGTGACATGATGGCAATGCACGAAGACGAAGGCATATACAAGGGCTCCATCATGGCGGTCAAACTCACGGGGGATCCGCATGTCCCAAGGGGAGAGTACACCTTTGTGGCGGACGACATCGGCCCTGGCGGACTGATCAGAATCGCAGAGGAACATCCGTTCAGAGGCTCGAGGGTGGTGAAAAGTAAAGGCCATGTCGCCGCTAGGGGATTCCAGAACGGTGAGTTTTACAGAAACGTCAGCCCCTTACTTGTTCCTTCCAAGGACGGTGAATATATACATATCATAGCATTTGCTGTGAACAGCAGTACCCTGAATTCCTCGATCTTCCCTCTTCTCTCCTGGTCGTTGGCCGCGCGACCCAAACATTCTTACCAAGGCGGCTCAAGTGCTAATTCATCTTGATTGATTCGCTGCAGACGAGTACATTCCCTCTCAGCTCATCATGATTTCTCCCAACAAACTGGCTCAGTACTGGGTGCCTTACGGCCATATCTCCTTCTACCAGAGGATCGATCTCGACCGGCTGATCGACGCCACGTTTCGAGGGGCCCACGAGTAACGACTAGGTTGCAGCAGACAAGACGAAGAGCCACTACCACAATGGACTTTGAGAGGAAATATGGGGTGATTCCACATACACGCAGCATGGAGTTGGTGCTAGATTAGCTATGTATTGTTCATATGATGCTGGACGACATGTGTGATTGCTTTTTCCCCCTTTACAGGTATGTATCACGATGGTTCTTTTTGGGTGGGTTGCAAATGGACGGGTAAAGGCCAGGTTGTTCACGGTCATTCGGTTTTGCAAATAAGACTCGAAAATATCTCGATCGATCTCATGGGTCGGGCAGGGAGTGTTCTATAGATTTTCTAGAGCAATGTATTTCATCGACTTTTTCCCGCGCTGATATTTCGAAAGGGGTCTGGTTCAGCGGTAACGAGGTTCCTGTTCAACGGCATATTGGCTAAAGTCATCTGGCCAACTAGCATAGCGACAAAGAACTATTTTCTCCTACGCCCGGCCTAAAAGAGGAGTCGAGGGTGTCGCAAAGCAGAATTCCCCAGGCGGTGTCCGCCCAAACAGACAGATATGCATTCCATCAGCGCGTGTCCCGTCCCTTCTCCATTGACGCCAGATTGTCATGCTACTTTCCGATTCTTAGAGTCTTCTTGTATAGTCTTATAAAGTCATCATTCCACCTCCTGCTTTTCATCTGCGAAGGGGGAAAAGGCTACCCCCATTCGAAGCTTTTCGTATGGTGGGTGCATCGGCTCAGAAAAGCGTGATTTCGTGTCTTCATTGGCCTCATCGCCTCCGCTCGAACCAACTACTGCTGCCCATGAGGGCCACGCTCTGGTCCATCACCCATTCGCCCACGCCGAGATAACGGTCGACCCAGGTTTGGAGTTCTTTGCTTTCGCCGAGCGAGGAGGCCTTGACACTGGTTGGTCTGTTGTGTCAGATGTCAAGATATCAGGATCAGTGAGTTTTTGAAAGATAGTAGTAGAACGGAGAAATAAAAGGAAAGGAAAGAGAGTGCGGGAGAGAAAGGCTGAAAGATGTCGGCTGTACGTACGTGAGACCGGTGCTTCTCTTGATCCCCGCGAGAAATGCGGAGATCAGGACGGCGTCAAAGGCGTAGTGGGTGAGGCGTCCGAGCTATGCATGTTGTCGGTCCGCAGATTCCAAGGTCTGACAGGGTTTGATGGGAACTTACCACCATGGCGACGGAGATTGGAAAGATCTTGCTATGATATTGGGTAGAGTCTGGGCTGCAGGTGTGGGAGAAGACGGAAACCAAGCCTGCCTGTTTGTTCACATGTGATGTTTAAGAATAAGAAAACAAAAGGTGGAGGTCGAGATGCGCCCCGAGGTCACCTGCGCAGGCACCAGGTCCACCTAGACCACAAGCCAGCCACCTAGCAGATCGCGGATTAACATTGTTGCGGCCCCGTGAGTCGCTTATCTTATCTCTCTTTTAAGCTGTTGACTCCTGCCCCTCAATGGGCTCGAAGCTTTGAAGCTGGCGGCCCCTCTCTTTCAGCTTTCCGCAAGGTTTCAATGGGCCCCCAAGCGGACCTCCCCATCTATTCATGTCCGGCACCAACCAACTCAGTAGCCGCCCCCCATGCGCAGATGGTGAATTTCATTAGCCTATTGTTCGCCTGATACTTCCAGCGTGTGAGTGCTGTGTCACCCCGTCGTGCCATCATCAATCCCTGATAAGCGTGACGTGAGCTCCATTCTGATTCAACCCTTTGGGGCCCAGCTGGTTAGCTAGCCTGGCAAGCCTGGGTTGGATTCAACCGTTGCTTCTGCGAGAGGGGGGCTCCCATTATTTTTTTTGCTGGGCGGTGATACCTTCAACCGCAACATTCATTCTTTATTGAACCCTTCTGAACCTCTTTCCTCCTACCATAGCTCGATAACCTCCTGAGTTCGACTGTGAGTATCTTGTCTCTTCCGTGTAAACCCTTCGTGTCCTGCGCTTGACAGACGTTGGTGACTAACGGAGTCTTGACGGGTAGTCCTTCGGCGGCCGACCACCGCTCTTTTTGAGAGCCAAAGCCCGCGACCCTGCCTTCTCTTGCCCAACTCTCACCGCTTGAACTGTATACCCAGATCAATTGAACAAAATGGGTGACGCTTTGGATCATCTCGCCAACCGCACCAAGCTGGAATGGCAGTGCAACCTCAACATCGACTACTTGCCAAAGAAGAATCACCGGCGGACTAGTATCATCTGCACCATTGGTATGTTTTCCTGTAAAGAGCAGCAACAATGCAGACAATTGAAGTTGATTGTGATCTTCCATAACAGGTCCCAAGACCAATTCGGCTGAGAAGATTACTATGCTGAGGAAGGGTATGTGGAAAGAGAACCATTTCAAAAGGAGGCGCATGAATACTGAACTCAGATCACAGCTGGTCTCAATGTCGTCCGCATGAACTTTTCTCACGGCTCTTACGAGGTATACACTGCTTGTTAATGCTGCGGCATCAATAGCTAATGCTCAACAGTACCACCAATCCGTCATTGACAACACCAGAAAGTCCGCAAAAGACTACCCAGGCCGCCCCGTTGCGATCGCCCTCGACACCGTGAGCAGAACCACAACTATTGACTAAAAGAATTTGGCTGACTTCTCATAGAAAGGACCTGAGATCCGAACAGGAAACACTCCTGGAGACGCAGATATTCCCATCAAGGCTGGCCTTGAACTGAACATCACCACCGACGACAAATATCAGACCGCCAGCGACGACAAGAATCTGTAAGTTGAAAGCCTGCAAACTGCAGCAGCAAGACTAACTGGGCGCCAGGTATATCGACTACAAGAACATCACCAAAGTGATCGATGTTGGCAAGTTGATCTACGTCGACGATGGCATCCAATCGTTCGAGGTCACCAAGGTCATTGATGACAAGACCCTTCGTGTGCGAGCTCTCAACGACGGACAGATCTCCTCCCGAAAGGGGGTAAACCTCCCTGGGACGGACGTCGACCTTCCGCCTTTGTCCAAGAAGGATATTGCCGATTTGGAGTTTGGTGTCAAGAATGGAGTTGACATGATCTTTGCCTCTTTCATCCGACGAGGAGACGATATCAAGCACATTCGACGGGTTCTGGGTGACAAGGGCAAGGAGATTCAGATCATCGCGAAGATTGAGAACCAGCAGGGAATGAACAACTTTGACGAGATTCTCGCCGAGACCGATGGTGTCATGGTTGCACGTGGTGACTTGGGTATTGAAATCCCGGCTGCGAAGGTGTTCATTGCCCAAAAGATGATGATCGCCAAATGTAACATGAAGGGCAAACCCGTTATTTGCGCGACACAGATGTTGGAGTCCATGACCAAGAATCCTCGACCTACCCGGGCCGAAGTTTCGGATGTGGCCAATGCTGTTCTCGATGGCGCCGACTGTGTGATGCTGTCTGGTGAAACCGCCAAAGGCGATTATCCTAAAGAAGCCGTCACCATGATGCACGAAACATGCCTGTTGGCCGAGGTTGCCATTCCCTACGCCAACTCGTTTGATGAGTTGAGAACCAGCTGCCCTCGTCCCATTGAGACGGTGGAATCCATTGCGATTTCTGCTGTGGGTGCAAGCATGGAACTGAATGCCGGCGCGATCCTTGTATTGACAACCAGGTAAGTCTCTACCAGCTATAGACTCGGATTTTAGTGACTGACATATACAACAAGTGGTTCTTCCGCGCGACTGCTCTCGAAATACCGTCCGGTGTGCCCCATCATCATGGTTACGCGCAACGCCATTGCTTCGCGCTATGCTCACCTGTACCGTGGAGTGTATCCTTTCCTATTCCCTGAACCGAAGCCCGACTTCCGTGGAGTTGATTGGCAACAGGATGTGGACAAGCGATTGAAGTGGGGTATTGCTCAGGCAATCAAGCTCGGTGTTCTGGGCAAAGGCGATAGCGTGGTTTGCGTTCAGGGCTGGAGAGGTGGCCAAGGTCATACCAACACCATCCGTGTCGTGCCTGCGGAGGAAGACCTGGGCCTGAAAGACTGACTAACCGTCGATGACTTTTTCACCGCACCTGAGAGACAGATGCCAGTTATGTCATCGTTTACTCCACCGCAGTCTCCGACGAGGGGAATGAGGCGCTTTTGAGCGAAAGCTGGGACAACAATGCAAGCCGGGATTGCTGACTGGACGAGAAAGGAGAGAGAAAGGCAAAGAATTGGGATTATTGTCCACCAGACTCATTATGCCTCAAGGCTCGGCAGGATTCCGTGTATGCATCGACTTTGAAGGGAAACTGAAGGATGGTTACTATCTTTTATGGACGACCGGTTCTATTATTCCTTACGAAAATGAAACATGAATGGCTCCCCAACATGCGCCTGGCACAAGTGATTCCAAGTGATGAGGAGCATTGGAAATTTCTGGGGCCTGTAGGTCAGCAGCAGCAGCTTATGGGCTGGTAGATGGATAGGGGGAAAGTACCGAGTACGATGGGGACGGTAGACGAAGTGCCATGGCCCTGTCCAGGAGGCGAAAAGCTTGACATACTTTAAGCCATTCAGGAGAGCCTGACATGTGGTACTCCAGCCCCCATTTCGCCATTTCGGAGAGAAAGCGTTATAGGCGTTGCCTGGTTATGGACAAAGGCCTGGAAGGATCAGCTGGCGGATGCTCCAGGTGCACCTGGCGCACATGGCGCAGCCTATGGCACTCTTCCCTGCTCAACGATGTTTCAAAAGTAAGGCGGGTGCTATTCCTGGGGCCAGACTGCATCTTCAATTTCCGTTTCAGATTCAGCCTAACTGCACTGAATTTATTTGCAGTTGCTCAAACAACACGCTGGCCATGTCCCAGAGCTGTACTTGGATCTATCTATCTTCCCTTTCTTTCTCTATTCCACTCTTACGAAAGTGATTAGGAGCGTGGGTTCTAAAGCGCGCTCGTTGTCACGTTGTACGAACCGCGTAACCGCACATTCCTACCAATCTGGCAGATCTCCGCACCTGCATCCAGCGGAACCGTCACCTGCGCTTTCGAGAGTCGGTTTTCGGGCGATTTTATTAGCATACAGCGACGCCTCTTCCTGTGCGAGCGACTGATTGGATTTACTTGATCGTCTATCATCATAGATGGGATCTGAGAATCCTCCCGCCGGAAGGCCAAAGATGCCCGGCTTCACAGATTCGTTCTGGTCCACGGACTATGCAGGAGGTCTGGGGGTGCTCTTTCAGAAGCTTCAGCAGGGCGTGGTGGAGAACCAACAGGTGCTCACAATTGCGAGCATGAGGGCAGATGCGGAAGAAATGTACAGCGACCGTCTCGGAGATATCGCACCGACCATTGATCGAATGACTGGCGGGTTTGCAAGAGATGATGGCGCAAGTACAAGAAAGGTACGAGTCAACTTCGAGCTTGGATCCATCCAACATAATTGCTAACGCTTTCTCCTATGTAGGCTTACGAAGGCGTCCGAGGCGAGATGGTCGAAGCCTCCAAAAACCATCGAAAAATCGCTGACAATATCCGCGAACTCGTGGTCAACCCCTTCTCGAGATGGTGTGATTCGCACGCTGCACGGATACAGAATTCGCAGGACGACCTGCAGGCTAAGATCAAGGCGCATGACAAGCAAGCAGAAGTGGTCAAGAAGCTAAGAAGCCAGTACTTCAACAAATGCAGATTGGTCGAGGATCTCGAGGAGGAGAATAAGATGGCATTTGCTGGGCCAGCGAAGGAGAGTCCCAAGCCACAAAGCCCCCCACCGCCAAAGATTGTCCTCCCAGAGGATGAAATCGACGAGTTACCTGTCGAGATCGGAGACGTCACATATCCGCCTGAAAAGCTGAAAGTGCTCCTTACCGACATGCTCGAGAAGATTCCCCTGGGTGAACACAAGGTTCCGATATTGGGTGTATATCAAAATGTATCCGCTGGTACGGATATTACCGATTACATCCAGAAACACATGAACGCGTCGAGTGTCGGGTACGCAGAGAAGATTGGACAAGATTTGATTGATCGCGGATTCTTGCGCCTGATAGGAAACATGGGCAATACATTTGCCAATAGTTCACGAATGAAATATCAGTGGAAGCCGCGGGCGTTCCAGCTCACCGGTGTACCAGAGAAGAGAAAGCCATTGAGCAGATCGACTACCGGTGCGTCGGCAGATGGAATCTTGGAGTCGCCAACAGTCGGTAACATCACCGAGACCCTGCAGAGCTGGAACCCTTTGAACAACCCATTCCCCAACGAGACGCCGGCGGAGCGGCTGAAGCGTGAGGCCCACGAGGCAGACGAGAAATACAAGGCAGCCGTTCGGAGACTTGATCTGCTGAGATGCAACCTTGAAGAATCGATGATGGACCATCTCAAATTCCTCGAGCGATGCGAAACAGATCGTCTGAAGGCCATCAAGTCTGTGATCCTGGACTTTTCGGGTGCTATCAGCAACAGTATCCCATCTTTCCAGAGCCAGGTTGATCATATGATGCTGTACCAGGAAACCATCCAGCCACTGGGAGACTTGCGATATCTGCTCGAGAACTACAGGACAGGTGCATTCATCCCCAAAGTCACACCTTACGAAAACTATTACGGAAGCGTGGATGATCAGACTTTTGGTGTTGACCTGGAGGCAAGAGCGAGAGCGGATCGAAAACGAGTGCCCATCATTGTTACTTCTATACTAACATTCCTCGATAACCATTACCCTGACCTAGAGGGGGACGAAGCCAGGCGGAATATCTGGCTGGTGGATGTCCCATTGGCAGCGACTCATCACCTACGAAACCAGGTCAATAATGGTGCTCCAGTGCCTCGGGAGGTTCTTGAGAAATATGAGATGCCCATCATTGCGAGTTTGCTGAAGTTGTACCTTCTTGAGTTACCAGGTCAGTCTATCCTAACATTTAGTAAAAGAATGACCGCTGACTCTCGGCAGATTCGCTTGTCTCTTCTCAAGTGTACGAAATCATCAAGACGATCTACGCAACGACATCCGACGCAATCCCAAATCCCATCTCCACCGAGTCAGTTGACGCCTTGCCGAGAATCAAGGTCTTGCAATCTACCCTTGGCCAGCTTCGCCTCAATAATATTGCCACTCTCGACGCCATAACCACACATTTCACCCGTTTGATTGACCTGACCTCAGCGGACGAAGCCTATGTTTCGGCACTTGCCACTGTCCTAGCTCCATGTATATTACGCCCACGGACCGAGAACTCCTTGACCCTGGAAGAGCGGCATGCGTATCGTCTAATCCGTGACCTGTTCGACCATAAAGAAGCCATCTTCGGTGAGCTCAAGCGGCAGTCGTCCACGCTGTCAGGATCAAACAGTCTATCCCACCGTCAACGTGCCGTCAGCACTACAGATGAAAGCTCTCGACGAGCAAATATGGAGGCTCGCGCACGGGCTATCACGGAACAGAGAGGGCAAAGGCAACGAGAAAAGTCGCCCGCGCCTACGAACCGACACAGGCGAGATAAGAGCACGGATGGGAGCGTGGGTCGGTTCCCCGTCGTGGCGAGCCCCAGACCCGATGGGAGTCATGGACGAAGCGTAAGCAGTGTGGGCTTGCCATCTGCTACGAAACGAGGCAGTCTGGAAGTTCCTGGAAGCAACGAGTCCTCGCCAATTCAGACACGGAATCAGAATGCAGTAGAGAGGAACGCAGCTACTCCGCCAACGGCACGAAACCTTGAGGGTCTGGTTTCAAGTACAGTCACCACCAACGGCCAAAGCCTCAGCCACGAGCATATGCTTTCTTCTCCAGATTCGATCACAAGCGCGAGCCTGAATCTACCTGGCACATTCAGTGGAGGAGGGCCAGGCCCGCACATTCCGCCACCACTAGACGATGATGATCATGATCAGGAATCCGACACCTCCCCGGTTCCTGCACCTACAAGCTCAAATGCTGGATCACGGCCGGGATCACTCAAGAGAGTCGCAGTGACAGGTGACCGCAAGCCAGTCGGTGTGTCGAGATCGGCAGTTTCAGGGAGCCTGAGCAGACGACTTGGCAACTCGGGGGTTGGTAGTGGTGACGTGAACGAGGATGCAGGCTCAACCCATCCTGCAGCAAGCGGCCAGGCGCACGGCGTCCAGCTTGTTGACAAGGCTATGGATGACTTCTCCTAATCGAAATTATTAATAACGAGACAGCCACGTGTTGTATGAAGGGACTGGGACTTTGTCAGCGTATACTGGGAGTTTGTCCGGGATGGTCAGTTCAATGTAACGAGAACCAAGAGATTTTGTGCATCAGCTACGGAAGCAAGCCCTGGATGACATTCGGATTACTATGTCGTGGCGGCAAGGGGGGACGCTATATTATGGATGTTCCCTCCTTTCAGGTTCCAGTCACAGGGCAGAACGGACGAGAATTTCTTGATATGATGGACACGGCACTGAGGGAGGAACCTGGACAATGCAGACATATGATAGTAACGACTACATATCGAGCGAATGCCACCAATTCCTCTATCCTGTTCCCGCTACTCACAGCTACTATATATAAGCTGCTTGATCTCTGTACATGGACCAGATTTTCTGTCTCCATTGAGGAACGTCTTTGTGGGACTGTGTCCTTGCCTATCAGTATAAGGTCTGAGGGGACTATTTGCCTTGCCTTTCTTTTGGTTAAGAGGTCAAACCACCTCTGCATTTCTCTCTCACATCGTCCATTCTGTGTAATGGTACCCCGAAAATAAAAGGAAAGACCCCGTCTGGGGAGGTGGTACATTAGGTACATCATCCCATAAACCAGAATCAGGACAAATCCAACCAAATCGAATCCAATTCAATCAAGTTTGATGCTTCTGCCCCGTTTCTTTCCAAGAGATATTAATTGCGCTCAGGATGTCAAAAGGTGTTATTTGCTCCATCCTCACATGCAGCTGAAGAGTGGCAGCTCGACTCAAAAACCATGTTCCGCTGCTTTGTTTGCTGTTGTCCCATGTCCAGCATATCCATCACCAAGAAAAACATTCGCATACCAAATTCCAAAGGCCAATGGAAAGAGAAGGCTTTACACCCTCATGTCAAGATGAGTATCAAAGTCGATCTCTTCGCCCTCGGAGCTCAAATCTGGGGTCATGACACCGTTTTGCTGCATGTTTGCGTCGACATCAACTGCGACATCGTCGTCTTCGGCCTCGCTGAGAGAGTCCATGCCGATTCCACTGTCATACCGTCTCCTGCCTCGCTTCTTGAGGATGCCAGCTGCGGGGAATGCCGAAGCCGAGGCTGAAGGCAGCAGAATCGACGACGAGCGGTGGTGGCGACGGTGCTTTTTGCCCCGGGACAATTCGACGCTGCCCTGGACGTGATCGTCTGCGTGGTCGTCGTCCGTGTCGTCGACCTGTGAGAATTCGGAGAATCGCACCACGCTGGCCGGCGTCATGGGTCCTTCGCCGCCGGTTATCTCGTCACTGCGCATGTCGTCGCTCTCCAATTCCCAATTCGCGTGCCGCACCTTGGCACCCCGGATGTATTTCTTAATGTCTTTCTCAAATTGCATGTGGATGCGGAGCTGGTCTTGATGATTGCGTCGGAGGATCTCTTCGTTCATGGCGCTTTCGTCTCTCCAGTTTGCTTCGAGTTGGGTGTTGATGTTCTTCAGTTTCTGCACCCGGGCATTCAGCGCCTCGACTTCGGCTTGGTGCTCGCGATCCGACACGCTGAGCTGGCTCTTGAGGTTCTCCAGCTGCTCCTTGGTGTCTTCCGAGTACTGGCGAGCCGCGGACAGGGCCGATTCGAGTTCGTTGATCTTTTTCAGTCGCTCGACGGCAGATTCTTCGGCCGCCCTCCGCCCGCGCGTCTCGGCTGCGACTTTGGCGTCCAGATCGGAGAGTTGCTGGGCGAATTCCGCCGTCGTCGCGGCTCTCACGTCCTGTAGTCGGGATGCTTGTTCCGCTTCGACCAGCTCGAACAAGTCCTCCTGGCGTTTGACTTCTCGCTGCAATTTCTCCATGGCTGCAATGAGTCTTTGTTTGTTGGCTTCGTGCTCCGCGGCCTCGCGCTCGAGCGCCTGGGCTCGCATGCGCTGCTCGAGCATCTCCTCGGCGTTCTTGTCGATGGCGTCCTCTAGTTCTTTGATTCTATTGTTTGCTTTTTCCGCCGCAACCAGTGCATGGTCGAAATTGCCCCGCAAAGACCGCTGCTGTTCACGCATCGACTTCAGCTCGGTCTCGCGGTCACGCACTTGCCTAGCGATGGCTTTGAGCTTTGACAGCATTTCGGGCATGAGGCGAGCATAATTCGAGGACATGACCGTTTCCCCGGGAACGGCCCGTTCGAGCTCGAACCGCATGTTGCGGAAGTGTGTCTTGATGCCGGCGATACATTCATTGGCATCGTCGCTGTCGCAGGGAAACCCGAGGGACTTGATTTCGGTGGTCAAGGCTTGCAGCGCCAGTTCGGCTTCCTCGGCGCGATTGATGGCGGCGTGGAGTTCCTTGGATATTTCTTGAGTGGGAATCTCAGGGCGGTGAGGGTTCGTCTGTGATGCGCTGAAAGAACGAGCAGGTGAGTCCGCAAAGTGTATGGTGCTCGTGAAAGAGCCCTGGCTCGATCGGAAGAGAGCTTGCTTTTCCTGTCGCGCAGACTCGAGCTCCAGTCCTACAGCGGCGTCATCCTCTACATCGGTGGTGTGGTTTTCGTTGCCGGCGGAGTCATCCTCATGGATATGGAAGCCCTCGTCTCCATCGCTGAAACGCGGTGAGCTGGTGCCGCCAGGTCCAAAATCGTCGTCGTTGGACCTCTGGGTCAATTCTGCCACTTCGGCTTCCAACTCGGTGATTCGCTGCTGGCTCCCGACCAGGTCACATTGCAGAAGAGAGACCTCACGGAGCTTCGAAGCTCCCAACTCGTCCTTGAGAGCTTGGAGTTCCTTGTTCTTCTGCTCGAGTCGGCGCTGCAGGTCGTCCTTGGACTTGTGCTCCGCGTGGTACCGATTCATCTCGTCGCTCAGGCCATGTCGCCGAATCCGTCTGGTGGTTCTGGCGTCGAGCACTTCGCGGAATGGGGTGAATTGGATCTCGTCGTGGTCCCTATACCGGGTGATGGCCGGGGTGGACACTCTTCTGAGCTTGGGGGTTTTCAGGGAGGCCTTGCCCACGGCGGGAGTCAGACCGGTTGTTCCATGAGCGGGGAGTGGTTCAGAGAACCGAGCTCTCTTCTGAGGTCTCTTTCTGGAGGGAGTTATCGCCTGTGTCGGTTTGATGGGGGAGATGGCGTCGCTCGATCTCTTGGATCTGCGGACTTGAGCAGTCCCTGTCGAGTTGTTGTCGGCCATGAGGCTGCGTAGGTGAGATCATACGAGGATAATAATGATAGCAACGGCAACAGACTCATCCAAATGCAATTCTTGGGAGAAAGAGAATACGATTTTTTGTAGAAGCAGGAGGATTTTTTACAGCTCGTGGTCGGAAAGGCGGTTGCATATACATAAACAAACGGGTGGCCGAAAGAGGCAGCGGACCAACATGTTTCCTAAAGCGGTTTAGTCCGTCCAAACGGCTGTAGCGGGTGCCCGCCAAGACGAGGCTGTCTAGCCCCAACGCGTGAAAGCGTGTTTCAACTTTGGCACGTATGTTTCCGCATCATTGGTTCTGGGCTGTCGTGGCTGCCTACGAGGTTCTGAGTACGGGGTGGGGGAGTGGGGGAGGGGTCCATCTGTGAGCAACTACGAGGTGCTGAAAGACAACGACTCGCCGTCCCCCTGAGTGCCTCTTTCTGCCTGTACCGAGTAGAGATGCTCCTACAGCCGTTCTCCCAGGGATACGAGACCCCGGCTGCCTGAGCCTCCTTCAGCGGGCTGCGGCGTGATTGCACGTGGCGAGAAGATTGAGGTCGTTGTTTCTCCTACTGACAAAGGTGGGAATGTTTTCTTTTTGTTGGTTGGCCACCAAGACTTGACTCAGCCTTGTGGTCAAAGAAACCCCATTTCATCTTTGATCAACCACGTGACAAAGGTTTGAACAACTTGATTCGAGGTCGCTGAACTTCTGGTATCTTTGTGGACGATTTTCTCCTCTTGCGTCGGCTATGCATTGGCGATGCTTGTGATGCTAACCCTTCCACGGGAAGTCATCACTTATGAAGCCGCCGGATGAAGAGGAACGGATACTCTTTCACCACCTCAGAGGAGGACGACCGCGATAAAGCAGCAAACCATGGAAAAGAGTATGTCGCACTAGGGTGAATCACACATATGAGCTTATTCCACTGGTGGTATGATACATGGTCAATGGGGATAAATGTGGCAAGACGTCCGGCAACGCGGCCCCGGATTCGGCGATTGATCTCCGCCAGAAAAGAGACACTGTACTCGGTACACCAGTATATATACGCGGCTGTGTGCAATGGTCTGGCTTAGGCGAGCAGTGACGGTGGATTATTGCCAGCGGTTCGGTCGTTCTTCTCCCCGTTTCATTTGAGCTCAATCACACGCGTGTGCAGGACTTTGTCGTTTATCGGTTATCTTTGTCGCACGCGCTCGCAATGGCCATCACGCCCGGACAAGCCCCGCTTGAGGCAGATACTTCCGGCGACAAAGGCCAGCACGCCCATAGCAATGGTGTGAGTACAGCAAATGGCGTTAGTACCCAGCCAGACTTGAATGGGGTCAAATCTGTGCCCCTGCCCCTTGAGAAGCCGTTGGCAGAACAAGTCGAGCACAATCCCAAATGGGTGGTCATGGAAGACCACGTGCTCTGGAAACCACAGAAGAAAGTCAAGGTGATCAGTATCGGGTGTGGTTTCAGCGGCTTGACCTTGGCCCACAAGATTCAACACAAGTACAAGCTCGATGACCGGATCGAGCATACTCTCTATGAGAAGAACAGTGATGTAGGAGGAACTTGGTTTGAAGTAGGTCGAACAGCTCCTCCCTCTCTCTCTTGTTTGATTTGCCTCTGGGAGTATTGACGACATCCCACAGAACCGGTACCCCGGTGTGCTGTGCGACGTTCCGGCCCATATCTACACGCTCTTGGATGTCCCCAACACCGAGTGGCCGGCATTCTACGCCACGGGAGGCGACATCGAGGACTATCTCCGGAAAATCACAAAGGAACACAATCTCGATCGGGACGTGGTCTACAACTCGAAGGTGACTTCGGCCATCTGGAACGAGGACGAGGGGCTCTGGCATGTGACGGTCCAGCAAAGGGACAAGACGATCCAGGACACTTGTCAGATCCTGATCAACGGATCTGGAGTCCTCAATGCCTGGTCATGGCCGGACATCAAAGGCCTCTCGTCCTTCAAGGGCGATCTCCTGCATTCGGCCGACTACGCCGAGTGGGCCAAGAAGCCCGTGTTCGACGGGAAGCGTGTGGCAGTCATTGGGAACGGCTCCTCGGCCATCCAGATCGTCCCCGAGCTGGCTAGTGTGGCTTCCCACCTCTACAACATTGTGCGCTCGCCCACTTGGATCTCTGCCCCGTTTGTGGAAGAGTTGTCGGGTGCCCCCGGGACCAATCCTCAGTACACGGAAGAACAGAAGGAGGCGTTCCGCAAGGACCCTCAGAAGCACACCAAATACAGACACGATCTGGCACACGCGTTCAACCACTTCTACGAAGCGCTGATCGAGGGCTCCGCGGCCAACCAGGAGGCTCAACGACGCACAAAAGCCCTGATGGAGTCACGTATAGGTGATCGGCCCGAACTTGCGGAGCTCCTGATCCCTAAATGGAGTCTTGGATGCCGTCGTCTGACACCCGGAAACGGGTATCTCGAAGCCATCTGTTCTCCCAAGGTCGATCTGGTCGTGGGGAATATTGACACGGTCACTGAAACGGGCATCACCATGCAGGACGGGAAGCAGCTGGAACTTGATGCAATAATTTGCGCGTACGTCACGACTTGTCCAATGGAAGAAATGAATCGTCTCGGCTAACTCGTGGTGTTTTTCAAGGACCGGGTTCGATGTCTCGTTCAAACCGAGGTGGGTTCAAGAAGGTCGCGATGGCCGATCGTTGGCCAAGGAATGGGAAGTCGATGCTCAAGGCTATCTCTCCCTCTGTGTCAGCGGTCAACCAAACTACTTTATCTACAACGGGCCGTGCGGTCCCGTCGGGCACGGCAGTTTGTCTTCGGCCATTGATTGGGAGGCCGAGTATATACTGAAATGGGTCAACAAGGTTGCGCAGGAGGGCATCAAGTGAGTATTTTGTCTGCTGCGGTTGTCGTCTTCTCTCCTCGCTCGATGGACTGTATAAGTGGGATTTCATCGCGGCACAAAACTTACTGAATACCCGCACAAAACAGATCGTTCAACGTCAAGCAAGACGTCCAGGACGAATGGAACATCTACGGTGACGAGGTCCTCAAGCGCACCGTCTGGACCAGCGGGTGCAAGAGCTGGTACAAGAACGACCTGGGCCGCATCTTTGCCCTGTATCCCGGCTCGATCCTGCATTTCAAGGACCTGATCGAAAATATCCGCGCCGAGGACTTTGACATAACCTATCAGAACAAAAAGGTATCCATCTATCCTTTCCTTTCACTCCTGTAGGGATTTGTCCCCGTGTGTTCCACATGATGCTAACCATGATCGTCCTTGGGTTGCAGAACCGCTGGGGCTTTTGTGGCAATGGGTTTACTCAGTTGGAAATCGACGGGGGAGATCTCGCGTACTATATCAAGTGATTGCATAAAATGTAAAAAGGGGCCGACATGAAAAGGGTGGACGGTAAGGGGAGAATACAAAGCCTCTGGCCATGCACAACATTTGGGAAGGGAATGAGAGGATGAAAGAGTGGCTTAGCCACCACCAGACGGTTTACCGTGGCTGTTGAGCGTGTCGGCCAGTGTAGATTTCCTCTCTCTACGAGGAATAGGCAATGACACAGTCCTTCTGTCTGTACCTAGATTTGATACCAATCACTCGACGTCGATGCAATAGATCCAATTCCGACCGTAACTACCTAGATACAGCAGAGACCCTGTATAACTGTGTTGCCTGTGTGCCTGTACAGCACCTAACCCGTGGTACCACCTTAATAACGCATCTCATAGACCGTATGTGTGTGTGTGTGTGTATGTGTTCATATCCCGACCTACCGAGTACACATCTCGATATGTACCCTGATGTCCACAAGTCCCGCCAATCCCGCCCATTCCGCCATTCCACATCCCGCCACCCCGCCAAAAGCGAATATCCCCCGCAGGACAACAATGTCCGCTCACTCTGAGATGCGCCTGGCGGAATTTATTTTGCGGAATTTTTGGCATCCCCCACTGCACCCCTCACGAGTCTTCTCTCTACCGTGTCTACTTGGTTTGGAGCACCATGGTACATGTCTATGCACGTGTTCTGGGTTGATCTGGTTTGGTCTAGATCTCTTTTGTCCCCCTCGTGTTTTTTTGGTATAGTCTGGCCTGGCTGGTCTGGTCTGGTCTGGTCTGATTTGGCCCCCTTTTTTATTTCGAGTAGGAGTTCACTTGTGCTTGTTCACCTGCGCGGCTGGGTGGCTGCGTGCCTGGCTAACCAGAAGAAAAAGAAGAAGGGGTAGTGTCTATCGTCTAGTATCCCGTGTCCCCTCCCAACGGCAAATCAGAACAAGGCAATAGCGTTAGGATGGCTACCCACCCCACCTATATTTGATAGAGGATCAGCAAAGAAAGCTCTGGTCAAAGAAAGACAGGGACAGGGATTTTTTCACCCTTGACATTGGCCGGACAACTGGTGAGGAAAAACTCCCACCGACGCGTCTTTTTGCAGAGCTCGGCCAGGCCGTCGAGGTCCCACATCTCGCCGATGGGCACGCCCCAGAGCGGTAGGAGGAAGGAATGCAGGATCTCCTTCCCCGACTCGACAGAGGGCGGCCAGGACTCGAACGTGGGCGAGTCGCTCGCCACGGCGCTGAAGTAGTTGTCGTGCAGGAACTCGACCACCTCCTCCCCGCAGTCCACCCCGGCAAAGGCCAGCTCATGGAACCCTTTGGCCCGGTACGCCTGCCGCCCCGCCGCGTCGAGCTGGTTGTATCCCGCGGACCAGCCCGTACGCACGAGCAGGATGTCGCCGTACTTGAACTCGACGCCCTCGGCTTCGGCGCACGTGCGCAGCTCCGCCAGCGTGATTCTCCTGGCGGAGAGCGGATCGTACCATTCTTTCGTGAAGGAGTAGATGTCGAGAAGGACGGCGCGGCCAGCTAGGAAAAGAAAGGCCCAGGGAGTCAGTCTCATGATGGATCCGTCAATCTGACGCACGAGAAAGAGATCATGTACTGTCATACGTACCGATGCCCTGTTTTCCCCATGCTTGGAGTCCGATTCTCGATGAATCGACAATTTGCTCGCGAGTGGTCTGCGCCATGTGTCAGCACTGGTAGTCCTCGTCCTCGTCGTCAATTCGACCAGAACAAGCCATCAGAACGCCTGATGCATACATTGTTATACCAAACCCAAGATCCATTGTGCGAGAAGCCGACCTGTCAAGTTTTGAGCGGATGCTCTGAGAGTCAGAAACCAGGCCGTTTCCAATCCAAACAGCAAAATATACGCAACAGGATCTCTCACATGCCGATACCCATCCCACTGCGACCCGCTCTGCGGGTTGAAATCATACAGGTCGTCGTAGGAGGACTCGTTCAGCTGCTTCAGGCGATGTTTGAAGGTTTCGCGGCCGAAGAAGGGGGGGTCTGGATAGTCGAGGGGGAAGCTGAAGGAGAGTAATGCCGTGAGTATACACATATGCACATACTCGTATACACACAGAGAAGAGGGGAGGAGGGAGATATCTCTGTTGTATGCATGCAACATGTACGCAGGTCACAGACCACAAAATGCAGCCTCGGACAGCATTTCAATGGAGAAAAAGACACGGCACTGCATGTAACGATTAGAGAACACCTACTTCAAAGCGACCCTCTCGCCCGTCCGAATCAATCTGGCAGCATCCGCGACCCGCCGCGCCGTGAGCAGGTTCAATCGTCCCAACTGTACGCAGAGCGAAATGCCACAGTACACATTGTCTCAGTCTCAATCTAGGTTCTCAATCGCAACCCGGGTCTTCTTGATCCAGGGAGCCACAAAGCACAAGTTTTAACGAGCGACAGCGACAAACCTCGTCATTCTCGCCCCAGAACCACGCCGCGTACTTGGGCGCTCCGGGGATTTGTTCCAGATCGGCGAGCTTGGGCAGGTGATCCGAGTCAGGGTCGAAGGTAGGCATCAAGAGACAGACGTAACTAGTATAGGACGCAAAGGTATTCTCGGTGGTGGCGAGGGGACAGGTAAACGAGCAGAGAGAAAGGAACAATAGATCAGTCTAAAGAAGACTTTCTACGAGAACGAATTTTCCAAGAGAATGGAGGAAGCGTTGTTTGTTCATTCATTCATATACTCGGTATTATATGTAACTATTTATATGTACGTTTCTGGCTAGATAGACCGTGTCCATATTATGACTATTAAGCCAAGTATCCACTTTTGCCACGGCCACATACCTACGCATACTCACTTTCCCCTGCTGAAATGTTCCGCTTCCACCAGCGGGCCCATCATAGTGCGTTTCCAAGAGCTGCTCGTTCATTCGCCTCCCCAAGCTCGCGTCCGGTTCGCCTTCAAGGACTGACAACCTCGACCCCGCTATGATATTTGGTGTCAGAAGATCATGCATGCATGCTTGTGGATCACGACACCCGCTCTGGCTGCCTCTGGTCGTCAAATCGTTAGAGCATTTTTGGGGGGGGCTGAGTCCGGGTGGGCCTTGTGATCTTCCCCGGCATTGCAGCATGGCCATGTAACATGATGCCCTCTGTGAGCGTTGAAGAGGCTTGCAGGCTTGCCCAGTCGCTCTCTCCCCCTCACAAAGGATGATCGCTTGGAACCGAATAACGTCGCCTATGAGAACAATGACGCTCCGAAGCCGTACAAAATGTCAAACTGAGCCGATGCCGGAAGGTACTCGTCATACGCAAAAGGGCTGTAGCTTGCGGCGAACTCGCCATTGTCGCCCGAAGAAAAGACCTGCGCTTGTTCGTCGTCGTCGGCGGCCATCAGGGGAGGGTCGCTTTGGGATTCTGTCGCCCCGAGCAGAGCAGGTCCTATGGACCCATTGTCGTTGACGTTGACGTTGACGTTGACGTTGAAATCGACGTTAATGTTAACATCCCAACCACGCCGGGCCCCGCTTGGACCTTGCCAGGAATCTTCCGTCGGCGTTGCGTGACCAGGGAACAGACAGCTGGTCCCTATCCGACACAGCCTCATGATCAGCTGAATGGTCTGCCGGACCTTGCGAGCGACCGGGTAGGAGATTTGGAGCTCTTCCAGCGTCTTGACACAGGCCTTGAGACAGTTCAATTGATGCCACGCCTCTGCCGGTGAGGATCGTCGTTCTGCGATTTCCGCAATGAAGGTTGTCGCCGCGGTGGCAATGCTGAAAATCGCAATCCCGCTCAGAGTCCTCGCGTCACCGTGGGTGCGGCGGTAGTCTTGGAGGATTTGTGTCATCTCGATCGCGTGGTGGATGCATGATGCCCGAAAATGGCCTTGTTTCGAGCCGGCAGGGAATCCGGCCATGTGGCGATGCAGCAGAATCACAACTGCACAGTATTTCATGCTATGGCCGACGACAAGACACACGGAGGTGAGTAATGGATCCAAGTCAATGTGAAAATAAAGTCCACCAAGAGACGAAGCGAGAAAATATCATGCACTTACTGAAGGACGGTGATTGCAGGTTGTTGCGTCTCGCGATGATAGTGAATCGACGGCTGGAGATGGGTGGACCAGAATCGAAGCCACTCGTCGAGTTCCGAGAGCGTTTCTAGCGTACATCGTTCCCCGTTTCTGAAGCCAGTCAGTGAGCGATGGGTCTTGCTTCTTGGGCCTTTCTTGACGAGGCCCCGAGTTCGCACCAAAACATGACTTACATTGTATCGCTGATATGGCCCAGGATCTCCAAAAGAGTAGCCCACGCGTAAGCCATGTCCGTCTCCCACGATCGCTCCATTCGAGAGTATGCAGGGTCGCGGACACCCAAGTCCTTCAAGGGAAAACAACAAGGTCGACCAAGATATACAGACCAGAGTCTGACAGATTAATTAGATTGCCATCGGGCTGATGAGGCATCGAGGGGTGGGAATTACCGATCAAAGACGATGCACGCCCAGAAGGTGTTCTGGCGAGCTTCGATATCCAAATCCGTCAAGGACGGGGAACTCAACTTGTTTGTGCCAAAGTGTAGTCCTAGTTCGATCGCTAGCCTACACGCGTTACCTGCGGACGGCAGAAGTCAGCAACGTCTGCGGCTGATGCCGGACGATATCCCGACTTGGTGCATACCTGTTATCAACCATCCTTTAGTGTCCAAACTGAGGGCACAGTAGCTCGTGGACAGGAGTAAGAGTGATTGTATGGTCGTGAGTTGAGGGTGCATCAACTCGTCATCGAGATATCGCGTAGCGAGGGCAAGGAGAGGTGGTTGCTTCTCGTCCATACTGTCGTCCTGCGTGGACAGCGCCAGAGCTCGAATAGCCGGACGGTCGGAAATGCGAGCGGCGCTGGCAAAGATGCAGGTGAGAAGGGCCTTGCTCACGTATCGGGTCCGCCGCCTCTCCAGGTCGTGCAAGAATGCTCCTTTGTGGAAGACGCGTAAGACATTGTCTTGATACTTCCAGTAGAGATTGAGAAGATAGTCCTGGGTCTCCCGGTCGACCAGTTCTTGAAGCCTAGGATCATCACCGCCAAAGGGCGCACTGTAGGAATTATCCACCAAGGATGAAGACACGCTCTCGGTCAGGTGTAGACTAGATGTAGGTCCGAAAAAGCGGTACTGTCCTCCTCTGTCGCTGTTGAGTTTCCACTGTCGGCCGCACAGACGAGAAATGAGACTGTCCTCGGTGGCGCTGCTGCTTTCTGCGTCTGGAGGAGGCTTCGCGTTCGTCGAGACAGCGTCAGTGGGTGTTGGAGCAGTCAACGCTTGACTGTCTGAGGTCTCTGTTCGTGAAGCAGCGACTAGCGATTGCGCCGCTGCAAGCGCATTCTGGAGAGCTTCGATACGGTCATAGAGTTCCTTGATGTGGCTTTTGGACGAAGGGCTTCGCGTATTAGATGGTCAGTCAGTTATTTTGCCTCGCTAAGCCGGCTGCGAAATGCAGATTTCCTACAATTTTCGTTGGTCTCCCGGCGGCCACATACACGGGACATGGAGCTTCTTGCACGTTCGGCAAGTCGGTGCATTGCCGTTACACTGCAAAGAGATCAGCAACACCCCCGGGAGAAGATGATTTCGTTCTCCAGACAGATCCCGACCTTTTTCTTTTTCGATCTGCATCTCAGGCATGCCAGAGCAACCGAGCCACCAGAGGGCGACGCCGAGGGTGAGGCCGAAGGCGAGGGCGATGATGTTGAATGGCCTCGCTTGCGTCGCCGGGCGGGGTTCGCTTGTCTTTCCATGCCGGTAACTCTGGGATGTCTGGTTTGAGGCGGCACCGAAACTTGGAGATTGAATGACGGGACGGCGGTGCTGGGCGCTAGACACACATTACCTGCATGACGAGTAAAGAAAATGGTCGAGAGGCGGAAGATGGACACTGGGGGAAAGATATCGACTCAATTGTAGGGATTGTTACAGGGAGGGGGGTGGAAGAGAGCGAAGAGGGGAGCTGGGCGCGGGGGTCATGGACGATATATTGACCTTAACTAGTAACAATGGCTACGGTATGCCTTCTGACTACTCGCCATAGGCGCCCCCAGTGCACAGCGAGGCAGGTAGAAGATGCCTACAAGTAACAAGTGGAAGAACCCGGGCCCAACTTCTGGGCGCCCCGTGGTCTTTCCGGCGCCCACCATACCTCATCCTTAAAAAGTGCGTCATGCATGTGTCCCAACTGTCATATCACCATATTCACAGCAAATGCATACTTTGACTCTTACAGGAATGCGGAATAATTGATCGACTGGTTAGCTCCTGAGATCGAGCACCCTACTACATGTACAAGAACCTATAACGTTAGATACACTCAATCCC
This sequence comes from Fonsecaea monophora, assembly GCF_001642475.1. NCBI lineage: Eukaryota > Fungi > Ascomycota > Eurotiomycetes > Chaetothyriales > Herpotrichiellaceae > Fonsecaea > Fonsecaea monophora. The sequence continues at coordinate 72,949 of NW_019174063.1, forward strand.
CCTCATCGCTATGTCAAGGTCATGGGAATGGAGGAATAACTCTGCCAGCCATGATGCAAATCGTCACCAAAGCCGACAGGGTTCCAGTTTGGCAGCCCGAGATTCGCGAAGCCGGGAACCATGCCCTCAGCGCCGCCAACGCCACAGTCGGCGGCGAGATAGTCATTTTGGTGACTAGAAGCCAGGCCCTGATTGCGGTCTGAGGAGGACGGATTCAAAGCCATGCTGACCTCTCGGAAAGTGGGATTGTCTGGGGCAGCAGATCCTGGTCCTAGTCCCGATGCTTGCAAATTCGGCGTCGGGATTACACTGGACAAAGCCTCCTGGCGAAGGACGGCTTGTCGAGCTCGAGCGATGCGAACAGGTCCATCTAGCAGATGGAGAATCTGTCTTCCGGTATAGAAACCGGTGGAAATGTCCTCGAGAGTCCGAAGTGTCCGTTCAAACAAGTCCACGACTGACAAACCATGTGCTGGTGGACCAGAGGTGTCGCCCGTGTCCTGGGCCGAAGTGACGCAAATCAACCCGAGGAGCGCTTCGGCGAGGTGTACCACATAGGTGTATCGCTCGGTACGCTTCCACTGGCTTGTTGATGACCACCCGAGCTCGACCGCAGTGATGATCTCGGCCGCAATCTGGACCACCTCCGTCCCCGTCTGGCTCCTGTGGTTGAGACTCAGCAACTCTTGCCGACGAATGCGAAGCCGCGAACTGCGGGCGAGGAGATAGAGACGCAGGCTCTGGTCCTGCACAAAGGCATGAAGTTCATCAGAGCGCCAGCCAGACCCCCGTCGCGATGACGCCGACCATCGAAGATGGCCTGGTGCTTGCTGCGATAGCTGCAAGATCTTGTTGTCCAGCCGTGCAACCAGGTTCGAAGAAATTGGTTTACTGGCGCTGACATGGGAGTACATTTCGTCCCACATCTCGGAGCACGACTTTGTCCAGTCGACACACTCAAGCAGATACGGGACGGGCGACGTCCTAGGAAGTTCGTACAGCGACGAACAGCCTGGATAGAGCATCCTGTCGTCCACGCACGCTGGTAGGCCCACGTCACAACTCGACAGAGGGAACAAGTCGGGTACAGCCAGTGCGTGAGCGATTTCCGAATTTAGACAATATAGACACCAGAAGGTGCGTTGACGATATGTTCTTCCGTAGAAGCCCAACGAGTCTTCTCCCCAGCCTTCTTCTCGGTGCAGTCCTATAGAGAAGCATAAGCGCACGGCGGCTCCTATCGTGGCGTATGCGGCGTTGAGTTTCAAGGTGTACAAATGGTACAAACTCTTGACAAGCATGGCCTGTATTGTGGTGAGGCTGGGTTTGTCCTGCCACGCGGCAAGATTCAGTAGTCTTTCTGCACGACAAACTTGTTGGTACCCCGGGACGGAATCTTTATTCCCAGAAGACGTGTCAGAGGCCACCTGCGCCACTGCCATGATGACATTGAGGAGGGCTGCAAACTCTTCCATGGCAAGCTCTCGGCATGTGTAATTGGAGTCGTTGGCCAGGAATGCGGCAAACATCGACCGCATGTGAGTCTCGTTGACGCATGGATAGCTTGAATGGACGCTCGTGAAATAGGTATCAAGACACTGGCTCATCTGATCCACCCCGTCGAGCCTTGTCTGTGCCATGATTTCGTCTCCTTCGCTTCTTTCGGGGCCGTGCTGAGGAGGACTCATCGTGGTCGTGATGGTGCGAGCGGGTGCTGCATTGGGAACTGGCGATTCTATCGAGATGAACCTGTCGTGTCGGGCACTGTAGTCCGACTCGAGAGCATTTTCCAGGGCCTCAAACTGGCCCAGAAATGAAAGGGAGCGCTGGGGCTCAGCACGTACACAAGTATCGGGGCACGGTGCGTCGTGCATGGCGCGAGAAGATTTTGCTGACCGCTCGTAGGAGGACAGGTAGTGGGAATTGTCGTTGGAGCACGTTGAGCCGGCCGTGTTGTCATTCCCTCCCACTTGCCTGGTAAGACTCGTGAGCTGGTGTTCAAGGAATTTACAGCGTTGCTCGAGCGCCTGGCTTTGAAGTCGCACTTCGAAGTCGCTGTCGGCAGGCGAGGGGAGGCTCATCGAAGCCGAGATATTGACATTGGTCCGCGAGTCATCTTTAACACACCGGCTCAAAGCGGCGGCCCTTTGCGCCGCCTTTGCTGGCCGACGACCTCGTGGCAGACGGATTCCAGAATAGGCACACTCAGTGGCGGACAGCCGACAGTTCTGACACGGCATCTCTCCAGAGCACTTCCTCTTGCGCCGTTGGCACGCTGCACATGCCTGTGCTGCATATTTGTCTCGAGCCTTGGTTGACGGTTCACTCGGACAAGTCATCCTGATCATTCCAGACGAGTGATGTATACAATCAGCCGTCCCCGCGATTTGGGAATGTCACTGCTGTCACAACAGACGATGAACCTGTAGCTGTCGAATAGGGTGTGAGCATGGTTAAAGGTAAGGTATTGCTTGCATTCAAAGGGTTTCTGGAGTGTAAGTCCTGTGCTGGGAATTGGCGGAGGTCGATGGCCGCCTTCGAGCCGCTGCCTGCGCCACTCGTGCGGGATAGCGTGTTGGATCTGGAGCCCTTGACCCCATCTGGGGCATGGATCGATCATGATGGGAAGCCATCCACTTCCAGCCCTTCTTGGCATTGAATTCAACTCGGCGAGGTGCTTAGGAGCCAATTCAGGCTAGACCGATCTCCGGAGGATGTGGCCATGAAGGCTCGTCGTCGAGCGCCGACCTCGTGGGAATTCAATCAACTTGGTATCCAGTTTGATGTGTGACTCAACGGAGGAACATGGTGAATTCTGCTAGGTCCTGGGGACCGTCTGACTATATACCTTCGAGTAATTTACAGGGCCCTACCGGCGCTAGTCCGAAGGCCTTCGGCCGAGGACTAGCGTGA